>NW_024755565.1:0-6660 GCF_018991925.1 Homarus americanus
CACTTGGGAGTGTCAGAGGTACCTGGGAGTGTCAGCTGTGTACCTGAGAGTGTCTGAGGTATGCCTGGGAGTGCTCAGGGGAGGTGTACCTGGGGGAGTGTTGGAGGTGCACCTGGGAGTGTGAGAAGTGTACTTGGGAGTGTCGGAGGTGTACCTGGCAGTGTCGGAGGTGTACCTGGCAGTGTCAGCGGTGTACCTGGGACTGTCAGAGGTGTACAAGGGAATGTGAGTGGAGTACCTGGCAGTGTCAAAGGTGTACCTGGGAGTGTCAGTGGAGTACCTGGGAGTGTCAGAGATGTACCTGGGAGTGTCAGAGGTGTACCTGGGAGTGTCAGAGGTGTACCTGGGAGTGTCAGAGGTGAACCTGGGAGTGTCGGAGGTGTACCTATGAGTGTAAGAAGTGTACCTAGGAGTGTCGGAGGTGTACTTGGGATTGTCGGAGGTGTACCTGGGAGTGTCAGAGGTGTACTTGGAAGTGTCAGAGGTGTACCTGGAAGTGTCAGCGGTGTACCTGGGAGTTTCTGAGGTGTACCTGGGAGTGTCAGAGGTGTACCTGGGAGTGTCTGAGGTGTGCCTGGGAGTGTCAGAGGTGTACCTGGGAGTGTCGGAGGTGTACCTGAGAGTGCGAGAAGTGCACCTGGGAGTGTCGGAGGTGTACCTGGGAGTGTTGGAGGTGTACCTGGGAGTGTCAGAGGTGTACTTGGGAGTGTCAGAGGTGGACCTGGGAGTGTCAGAGGTGTACCTGGGAGTGTCGGAGGGGAGTACCTGGGAGTGTCAGAGGGTACCTGAGAGTGTCAGGTGTACCTGGGAGTGTCAGAGGTACCTGGGAGTGTCGGAGGTGTACCTGGGAGTGTAAGAAGTGTACCTGGGAGTGTCGGAGGTGTACCTGGGAGTGTTGACGGTGTACCTGGGAGTGTCAGAGGTATACTTGGGAGTGTCAGAGGTGTACCTGGGAGTGTCAGCGGTGTACCTGGGAGTGTCTGAGGTGTGCCTGGGAGTGTCAGAGGTGTACCTGGGAGTGTCGGAGGTGTACCTGAGAGTGCGAGAAGTGTACCTGGAAGTGTCGGAGGTGTACCTGGCAGTGTCGGAGGTGTACCTGGCAGTGTCAAAGGTGTACCTGGGAGTGTAAGAGGTTTACCTGGGAGTGTCAGCGGTGTACCTGGGAGTGTCTGAGGTGTACCTGGGAGTGTCAGAGGTGTGCCTGGGAGTGTCAGAGGTGCACTTGAGAGTGTCAGAGGTTCACCTTGGAGTGACTGAGGTGTACCTGGGAGTGTCTGAGGTGTACATGGCAGTGTCTGAGGTGTACCTGGCAGTGTCTGAGGTGTACCTGGCACTGTCAGCGGTGTTCCTGGGAGTGTCAGCGGTGTACCTGGGAGTGTTAGACGTGTATCAGGGAGTGACAGAGGAGTACCTAGGAGTGTCAGAGGTGTACCTGGGCGTGTGAGAAGTGTACCTGGGAGTGTCTGGGGTGTACCTGGGAGTGGCAGAGGTGTACCTGGGAGTGTCAGGGGTGTACCAGGAATGTCAGTGGAGCACCTGGGAGGCCAGGAGGTGTACCTGGGAGTGTCAGAGGTGTACCTGGGAGTGTCTGAGGTGTACCTGGGAGTGTATGAGGTGTACCTGGGAGTGTCAGAGAAGTACCAGGAAGTGTCACAGGAGTACCTGGGAGTGTGAGATGTGTACCTGGGAGTGTGAGGGGTGTACCTAGGAGTGTCTTAGGTGTACCTGGGAGTGTCAGAGGTGTACCTGGGAGTGTCTGAGGTGTACCTGGGAGTCTCAGAGATGTACCTGGGAGTGTCAGAGGTGTATCTGGGAGTGCTGGACGTGTACCTGGGATTATCAGAGGTGTACAAGGGAATGTCAGTGGAGATCCTGGGAGTGTCAGAGGTGTACCTGGGAGTGTCGGAGGTGTTCCTGGGAGTGTCAGGGGTTTACCAGGGAGTGTCAGTGGAGTCCCTGGGAGTGTCAGAGGTGTACCTGGGAGTGTCTGAGGTGTACCTGGGAGTGTCTGAGGTGTACCTGGGAGTGTCAGAGAAGTACCAGGAAGTGTCACAGGAGTACCTAGGAGTGTGAGAGGTGTACCTGAGAGTGTGAGAGGTGTACCTAGGAGTGTCTGACGTGTACCTGGGAGTGTCAGAGGTCGTACCTGGGAGTGTCTGAGGTGTACCTGGTAGTGTCTGAGGTGTACCTGGGAGTGTCAGGGGAGAACCAGGGAGTGAAAGAGGTGTACCTGGGAGTGTCAGAGGTGTACCAGGGAATGTCTGAGGTGGACCTGGGAGTGTTAGATATGTACCAGAGAGTGTCAGAGGAATACCTAGGAGTGTCAGATGTGTACCTAGAGGATCGAGGTTTGAACTCTGAGTGTCGGAGTTGTATCTGGAGGTCGGAGGTGCAACGGAGGTCAGGAAGCGTACTGGGAGTGTCGGAGGTACCTGGGAGTGTCGGGGTGTACCTGGAGTGTCAGGAGGTGTACCAGGGAATGTCAGTGGAGAACCTGGGAGTGTCAGAGGTGTACCCAGGAGTGTCGGAGGTGTACCTGGGAGTGTCAGGGCTATACCAGGGAGTGTCAGTAAAGTACCTGGGAGTGTCAGAGGTGTACCTGGGAGTGTCAGAGGTGTATCTGGGAGTGTCAGAGGTGTATCTGGGAGTGTTGGACGTGTACCTGGGAGCGTCACAGGTGTACCAGCTAATGTCAGTGGAGAACCTGGGAGTGTCAGGGGTGTACCTGGGAGTGTCAAAGGTGTACGAGGGAGTGTCTGAGGTGTATCTGGGAGTGTCAGAGGTGTACCAGGGAGTGTCAGAGGAATACCTAGGAGTGTCAGAGGAAATTTGGAGTGTCAGAGGTGTACCTAGGAGCATCGGAGGCCTACCTGGGAGTCGGAGGTGTACCTGGGAGTGTCAGAGGTGTACCAGGGAGTGTCAGAGGTGTACCTGGGAGTGTCAGAGGCGTACCTGGGAGTGTCACAGGTGTACCTGGGAGTGTGAGAGGTGTACCTGGGAACGTCAGAGGTATACCAGGGAGTGTCAGTGAAGTACCTGGGAGTCTCAAAGGAGTACCTGGGAGTATCGGAGGTGTACCTGGGAATATCAGAGGTGTACCTGGGAATATCCGAGGTGGACCAGGGAGTGTCAGAGGTGTACCTGGGAGTCTCAGAGGTGAACCAGGGAGTGTCAGAGGAGAACCTGGGAGTGTCAGAGGTGTACCAGGGAGTGTCAGTGGAGTACCTGGGGTCTCAAAGGTGTACCTGGGAGTATTAGAGGTGTACCTGGGAATATCGGAGGTGTACCTGGGAATATCGGAGATGTACCTGGGAGTGTCAAAGGTGCACCTGGGAGTGTCATAGGTGTACCTGGGAGTGTCACAGGAGTACCTGGGATTGTCAGACGTGTACCTGGCAGTGTCAGAGGTGTACCTGGGAGTGTCAGAGATGTACCCGGGAGTGTCAATCGTGTATCTGGGAATGTCGGACGTGTACCTGGGAGTGTCAGAGGTGTACCAGGGAATGTCAGTGGAGTACTTGGGAGTGTCAGAGGTGTACCTGGGAGTGTCAGAGATGTACCTGGGGAGTGTCAAAGGTGTACCTGGGAGTGTCAGAGGTGTACCTGGGAGTGTCAGAGGTGTACCTGGGAGTTTCAGAGGTGTACCTGGGATTGTCAGAGGTGTACCTGGGAATGTCAGAGGTGTAACCTGTGTAATGACACGAAATATACAGAGAAGAAGAATACATATATAGGAAGTCTAGAGAGTAGGAATGTAAAGATAGGAAACTTGGTAGCGTGGCCTGGATGTTATTTGCACAGCGTCACTACGCTTATCTTATCTCGTATGTCAATACACATATATCACTTCTTAAAGGGACAACTTGTTAAACACCTCTTGATACAACTATTTATTACTTCACTCAATGACATGGACACATTAATATCACTATTATATCGGGGTACTAACACATCATGCTTTACGTTACTTGACACTGACTCTCGGACACACCTGAATGAATACACTTCCCACTGTAGGTAACTCACCCTAGGACGTTCTGACAAGACTCACGTGTACCCTGACGTAGGCCCAGTGAGTGCTGGCTGGGCTGCCTTCATCACAGGGAGAGTCTGCTTAGCTGGCGATGCCGTCTGGTCGGGAGGTCTCCCTCCCGACCTGGGGAGGGGACGTGCGTGACTCTGCTTAGTGAACCGAGTGACGACCCGAACGGGAGAGAGATGACAGCAACCAGAATGAGAATCGTAATGGAATGGGAATGGTAATGCCCGTGGACGGGACTGTAGGGCCTTTATATGGGGTCGGCCCAGCCGGCTTCTGACCTCTAACAATTAACACTAAACTGGTTTGATCTGGATAATTGTGTGCAGGTGTGGTCCTGGCCAGGTGTCTTGGCTAGGTGCGGTTGTAGGTCACCGCCTCACGTCATTAGCGGGCGAGGTCAAGTCCCTTGGGTCGACCTGAGGTGTGTCAGCCCGGAATGCGGTGGTACCACGAGGTCTGTGGTGTACTCGCTGTTATATGTGACATAATTCTGGGCTGTAAGGTTTGGTCTGACAATCACTCATTACACCTCCCGCCAAGACCAAAGCTTCATCACAGAGACTGATGCCACATATAGACAGCAACATCACGTGTGGTATCAAAGATAATCCCTGGGGCGATAACATAGTTTCACATTTACAAACAACAATCTCATAGGTGTATGTTTTTCTACTGGCGCTAGTTTGATCTGACAAAGCTCACTATACCTCCCGCCAAGATCAAAGCTTCTATGCCAGGAGAAAAAGGAAACATAGCAAGTGAACATAGAATGAAAAAATCCTTCATATGTAGCATAGTGTCCGAGGCAACCTTGCAAATCACATTCTACAAACAATAGCAGGTGTTACATTTTCTTATCAGCCCATGTCAAAATAATAATTCATCTCAGTCAGTAATATAGCTACAACATCGTGTTTCATAGTCCAAGACATTGATCAAATGAACTCATAGAAAAAAGTGAGACTAAAAAAAAGACATTCTTTGTAGTAAACATCAACAAAAATCAGAGAAAATACTTCAAAATACACAAAAAATGTTCCTACTTCACATATTAGGGGATTGATATCTTTTTATTATACATCAACATCAGTACATTAGTTGGGTCCGGCATAGCTCACGTCTTCCATCCGGCTGGTATCTGAAAAACAGGGGATGGCGGCAGCTCAGCAGCTGTAGTCGGTTGGTCCTTCATCATCGACTTTCTTGTGATGTCAGGACAGCACATCTTCTGTCTTCTTTCTTCACATAGCACATCTTCTGTCTTCTGTCTTCTTCCTTCACATACCGCACCTTGTAGGTCGTTTCTCCACACCTTCTGACTTCTCACTTCCTCCTGGTTTCCATACTCTTCCAGACGAGTTTTCTGTCCCATCTGCGTTCTTCCTCTATACATCTTCATTTTCATATTCCAGATGAATTTTTCTGCTCCATCTGAGTTTCTTTATACATCTTCGTTTTCCGTCATATTCCAGATGAATTTTTCTGCTCCATCTGAGTTTCTTTATACATCTTCGTTTTCCGTCATATTCCAGATGAATTTTTCTGCTTCATCTGCATTTCTTCTCTGCAACATCATCATTTTCAACATATTCCAGACGATTTTCTGTTCATCTGCTGCCGGCCCTCTCCGGCCGGGATGAAAGCCGGTCCACTGTTTGGGCTGTCGTCTCCTTAGATGACTGTAAGGCAGGTTCCGCGGACCAGGGCTCGCCCTCCGTACGTGAGTGTCGGCGAGACCAAAGACCGTCCTGTCTTACACCTTCCACAGTGGTGAATCCCTCCCTGGCTGGGCTCACCAGGGTTCGTTGTGTGGCGATCCATTCCACACTCCTTACTTCCTAAAGTAGAAAAATATAAAATCTTCTTAATCCTAGACCAAGGGAGGACTTGAAAGAAGTGACGTGGTGTGTGGTGGGTTTCGTGCTGCCTTCATCAAGCTGCATTCATCACGCTGCTTTCATCATACTGGTTCTTCTCTGCTCGTATGTACTGTGGTTGACGTCCGGCTGGCCATGGGTGGTACTGTGTGTGACATTTGACAGAGAAACAATCCTAAAGGGGTGATGGATTAGTTGGAAGTGCATTCGCAAAAAAAAGTTTACTTTATACGATACGTCAATGTTTGGCAACTATCATTTCCGTCACGACAATGTTCTCATCAGGCTGGGTCGGGGAGTGAAGCTCTGCGCACTACACTGAATATCATTTATCACTGCGCGTCAAAGAGTACATCACAAATCATAATAGCATAAAAATACACTGAGTGAAGCTCTGCATTCATCGCAATATTACTTTATATTAACCATCATCATCAACACACAGCTCACGGGACAAAAGACGGGGGATTAGTGTGGTCAAGCGGGGCGGGGCGGGTCACCCGAGCGGGGTGGGGCGAGGCGGGGCGGCGCGGGGCGAGGCGAGGCTGGCCAGGCCCAGCCAGGCTGGTGCGTTGCGGGTGAGGTGGGGAGGAGCCGAGGCGTGGTTGATCGGGCCAAACCGAGGCTTCGCGGGGCGGGGAGGGGCACGGACCGGAGGGGCGGGGCAGGGCAGGGCAGGGATGGGAGGAAGGGTAAGGAGGGTGAGGTAAGGATTAGGACAGGGAGGAGGATGTAGGTTAA
>NW_024755566.1:0-5431 GCF_018991925.1 Homarus americanus
TCCCAACATTTTCAGAAAATTTTCCAAAAATTTTCTAAAATTGTTCACAATTTTTCAAAAAATGATTACGTAGTTCCTCCACCATGGAGCTCTCCACCAGCCACATTCAAAATTACCGACCTAGGCGATAGTAAAGCCTACCTCCAGAAGGAGGACCTCAAAAAATAACTGAAGTCATAGCCACGAGACTCCGGCTGATGCAGCATCATACTTCAGAACGGCTCGGTGGATCCGAAACTATCAAACATCAGCGGCCTTTACACTCGAGGTCAGCCTCTGAAATATTTTTTGAAAAATTTTGGAAAATTTTTGAAATTTTCAAAAATTTTCAAAAATCTAATTATCAGAAAATTTTCAACAATTTTCAAAATTTCAAAAATTTTCCAAAAATTTTTCAAAATTTTTTCAAAAATTTTCCGAAAAAATTTTTCAGAAATTTTCAAAAATTTTCCCAATTTTCAAAAATTTCAAATATTTCAAAAATTTTCAGAAAATTTTCAAAATTTTCCAAAATTTTCTCAAAATTTTCCAAAATTTTCAAAATTTTTCAAAATATTTCAAAACATTTCCCAAAATTTTCAGAAAATTTTTCCAAAAATTTTCTAAAGTTTTGCAATTTTTCAAAAAATGGTTACGTGGTTTTCTCACCATGGAGCTCCACCAGCCACATTCAAAATTACCGACCTAGGCGATAGTAAGCCTACCTCCAGAAGGAGCTCAAAAAATAACTCTGGAAGCCATAGCTACCGAGACACCGGCAGATGCAGCATGATACTTCAGAATGGCTTGGTGGATCCAAAACATCATACATCCGGAGGCTGCCTCTACACCCAAGGTCAGACCCTCTGAAAATTTTTGGAGAAATTTTAGAAAATCTTCAAAAATTTCAAAAATTTTTCAAAAATTTTTCAAAATTTTCCAAAATTTTCAAAATTTCCAAAAATTTTTCAAATATTTCAAAACATTTCCAAAATTTTCAGAAAATTTTCCAAAAATTTTCTAAAATTGTTCACAATTTTCAAAAATATGCGTAGTTCCTCCACCATGGAGCTCTCACCAGCTACATTCAAATTACCGACCTAGGCGATAGTAAGCCTACCTCCAGAAGGACCTCAAAAAATAACTGGAAGCCATAGCCACCGAGACACCGGCAGATGCAGCATGATACTTCACAGATGGCTGGTGGATCCACAGACCCTCTGAAAATTTTGGAAAATTTTCGAAAATCTTCAAAAATTTTTCAAAATTTTCCGAAAATTTTCAAAATTTTCAAAATTTTCAAAATTTTCCGAAAATTTCAAAATATTTCAAAACATTTCCCAAAATTTTCAGAAAATTTTTCAAAAATTTTTCTAAAATTGTTCACAATTTTCAAAAATGGTTGCAGTTCCTCACCATGGAGCTCTCCACCAGCCACATTCAAAATTACCGACCTAGGCGATAGTAAAGCCTACCTCCAGAAGGACCTCAAAAAATAACTCTGGAAGCCATAGCCACCGAGACACCGGCAGATGCAGCATGATACTTCACAGATGGCTTGGTGGATCCAAAACATCATACATCCGGGCGGCCTTCTACACCCAGGTCAGACCACTCTGAAAATTTTTGGAAAATTTTCGAAAATCTTCAAAAATTTTCAAAAATTTTCCGAAAATTTTCAAAAATTTTCCAAAAATTTTCAAAAATTTTCGAAAATTTTTCAAAATATTTCAAAACATTTCCCAAAATTTTCAGAAATTTTCCAAAAATTTCTAAAATTGTTCAAATTTTCAAAAATGGTTACGTAGTTCCTCCACCATGGAGCTCTCCACCAGCCACATTCAAAATTACCGACCTAGGCGATAGTAAAGCCTACCTCCAGAGGAGGACCTCAAAAAATAACTCTGGAAGTCACAGCCGCGAGACTCCGGCTGATGCAGCATCATACTTCACAGACAGCTCAGTGGATCAAAAGCATCAAACATCCGGAGCGGCCTTCTACACTCAAGGTCAGCCCCTCTGAAAAATTTTTGGAAAATTTTGAAAATTTTGAAAATTTTCAAAAATTTTCAAAATATCCCAAAATTATCAGAAAATTTTCAACAATTTTCAAAATTTCAAAAATTTTCAAAATTTTTCAAAATTTTTCAAAAATTTTAAAATATTTCACAAAATTTTCAGAAAATTTTCAAAAATTTTCAAAATTTTCCAAAATTTTCAAAATATTTCAAAACATTTCCCAAAATTTTCAGAAAATTTTCCAAAAATTTTCTAAAATTGTTCTGATTTTTCAAAAATGGTTACATGGTTCCTCCACCATGGAGCTCTCCACCAGCCACATTCAAAATTACCGACCTAGGCGATAGTAAAGCCTACCTCAGAAGGAGGACCTCAAAAAATAACTCTGGAAGTCATAGCCACCGAGACTCCATGATGCAGCATCATGCGTTCACAGATGGCTCGGTGGATCCGCATCAAACATCCGGGCGGCCTTCTACACTCAGGTCAGACCCTCTGAAAAATTTTCAAAAATTTTCCGAAAATTTTTCAAAATATTTCAAAACATTTCCCAAAATTTTCAGAAAATTTCAAAAATTTTCTAAAATTATTCTAATTTTCAAAAAATAATTTACGTAGTTCCTCCACCATGGAGCTCTCCACAGCCACATTCAAGAGTGCAAACCTGAGCGATAGTAAAAGCCTACCTCCAGAAGGACCTCAAAAAATAACTCCTAGAAGCCATAGCCACCGAGACACCGGCAGATGCAGCATGATACTTCACAGATGGCTTGGTGGATCCAAAAACATCATACATCCGGGCAACCTTCTACACCCAGGTCAAGACCCTCTGAAAATTTTCCAAAATTTTTGAAAAATTTTCCAAAAATTTTCAAAAATTTTCCAAAAATTTTCAAAAATATTCAAAAATTATCCGAAAAATTTTCAGAAATTTTCCAAAAATTTTCAAAAATTTTCCGAAAATTTTTCAAAATATTTCAAAACATTTCCCAAAATTTTCAGAAAATTTTCCAAAAATTTTCTAAAATTGTTCACAATTTTCCAAAAAATGGTTACGTAGTTCCTCCACCATGGAGCTCTCCAGAAAGCCACATTCAAGTACCGACCTGGGCGATAAGTAAAGCCTACCTCCAGAAGGAGGACCTCAAAAAAATAACTCTGGAAGCCATAGCCACCGAGACACCAGCAGATGCAGCATGATACTTCACAGATGGCTTGGTGGATCCAAAACATCATACATCCGGAGCGGCCTTCTACACCCGAGGTCAGACCCTCTGAAAATTTTTTGGAAAATTTTCGAAAATCTTCAAAAATTTTCAAAAATTTTCGGAAAATTTTCAAAAATTTTCCAAAAATTTTCAAAAATTTTCCGAAATTTTTTCAAAATATTTCAAAACATTTCCCAAAATTTTCAGAAAATTTTCCAAAAATTTTCTAAAATTGTTCTATTTTCAAAAATGGTTACGCAGTTCCTCCACCATGGAGCTCTCCACCAGCCACATTCAAGAGTACCGACCTGGGCGATAGTAAAGCCTACCTCCAGAAGGACACCTCAAAAAATAACTCCTGGAAGCCATAGCCACCGAGACACCGGCAGATGCAGCATGATACTTCACAGATGGCTTGGTGGATCCAAAACATCATACATCCGCTCCGGAGCGGCCTTCTACACCCAAGGTCAGACCCTCTGAAAATTTTTGGGAAAATTTTCGAAAATCTTCAAAAATTTTCAAAAATTTTCGGAAAATTTTCAAAAATTTTCGGGAAATTTTCAAAAATTTTCGGAAAATTTTCAAAAATTTTCGGAAAATTTTTCAAAATATTTCAAAACATTTCCCAAAATTTTCAGAATATTTTCCAAAAATTTTCTAAAATTGTTCACAATTTTTCAAAAAATTCAAAACATTCCCAAAATTTTCAGAAAATTTTCAAAAATTTTTCTAAAATTGTTCACAATTTTCAAAAATGGTTACGTAGTTCCTCCACCATGGAGCTCTCCACCAGCCACATTCAAAATTACCGACCTAGGCGATAGTAAAGCCTACCTCCAGAAGGAGGACCTCAAAAAAATAACTCTGGAAGCCATAGCCACCGAGACACCGGCAGATGCAGCATGATACTTCACAGATGGCTGGTGGATCCAAAACATCAAACATCCGGGCGGCCTTCTACACCCAAGGTCAGACCCTCTGAAAATTTTTGAAAATTTTCAAAATCTTCAAAAATTTTTCGAAAATTTTCAAAAATTTTTCGAAAATTTTTCAAAATTTTCCCAAAAAATTTTCAAAATTTTCAAAAATTTTCAAAATATTTCAAAACTTTTCCCAAAATTTTCAAGAAAATTTTCCAAAAATTTAAAATTTTAAAAACAATTTTCATCAAAATTTTCAAAATTTTCGAAATTTTTTCAAAATTTCAAAACTTTCCAAAATTTTCGAAAATTTCAAAAATTTTCAGAAAATTTTAAAATTCCTAAAATTGTTCTAAATTTTCAAAAATGGTTACGTAGTTCCTCCACCATGGAGCTCTCCACCAAGCCATTCAAAATTACCGACCTAGGCGATAGTAAAGCCTACCTCCAGAAGGAGGACCTCAAAAAAATAACTCTGGAAGCCATAGCCACCGAGACACCGGCAGATGCAGCATGATACTTCACAGATGGCTCGGTGGATCCAAAACATCATACATCCGGGCGGTCTTCTACACCCAGGTCAGACCCTCTGAAAATTTTGGAAAATTTTTCGAAAATCTTCAAAAAATTTTCAAAAATTTTCGAAAATTTTCAAAAATTTTCCAAAAATTTTCAAAAATTTTCCGAAAATTTCAAATATTTCAAAACATTCCCAAAATTTTCAGAAAATTTTCCAAAAATTTTCTAAAATTGTTCACAATTTTCAAAAAATGGTTACGTAGTTTCCACCATGGAGCTCTCCACCAGCCACATTCAAAATTACCGACCTAGGCGATAGTAAAGCCTACCTCAGAAGAGGACCTCAAATAACTCTGGTCATAGCCACCGAGACACCGGCAGATGCAGCATGATACTTCACAGACGGCTCGGTGGATCAAAACATCATACATCCGGGCGGCCTTCTACACTCAAGGTCAGACCCTCTGAAAAATTTTGGAAAATTTTGAAATTTATAAATTTTCAAAATTTTCTTCAAAATTATCAAGAAAATTTTCCAAAATTTCCAAAAATTTCAAAATTTTCCAAATTTTCAAAATTTTCAAAATTAAAATATTTCACAAAATTTTCAGAAAATTTTCCAAAATTTTCCAAAATTTTCAAAATTTTCAAATATTTCAAAACATTTCCCAAAATTTTCAGAAAATTTTCCAAAAATTTTCTAAAATTGTTCACAATTTTTCAAAAAATGGTTACGTAGTTCCTCCACCATGGAGCTCTCCACCAGCCACATTCAAAATTACC
>NW_024755567.1:0-4308 GCF_018991925.1 Homarus americanus
TCGTGGGTTCGAATCCTAGTGGGGTGAGGTGTTGAATATATGAAGAAGTCCGCGTGCTTTATTGGGCTAATGAAATATATATGGATCCTCGTGTTTCGAAGCCGCATTTGGTAAAACGTTGCTCTGATCACCTAAGCGGCACGGGTGGTCCTCATTAGAGGTTCACGGCGCCATAAGCTCGTTGAACAGGCTTTGTGTGAAATATAGCAGAGTCTAGGAATGCTTTTAGTGTCCTGGTGGCACAGAGGTAGCGATCCCCTGTCACAATTAGAAGATCGTGGGTTCGAATCCTGGTGGGGTGAGGTGTTGATTATATGAAGAAGTCCGCGTGCTATATTGGGCTAATGAAATATATATGGATCCTCGTGTTTCGAAGCCGCATTTGGTAAAACGTTGCTTTGATCACCTAAGCGGCACGGGTGGTCCTCATTAGAGGTTTACGGTGCCTTAAGCTCGTTGAACAGGCTTTGTGTGAAATATAGCAGAGACTAGGACTGCTTTTAATGTTCCTGGTGGCCCAGAGGTAGCGTCCCCCGGTCACAATTATAAGATCGCGGGTTCAAATCCTGGTGGGGTGAGGTGTTGATTATATGTAGAAGTCCGTGTGCTTTATTGGGCTAATGAAATATATATGGATCCTCGTGTTTCGAAGCCGCATTTGGTATTTCGTTGCTCTCATCACCTAAGCGGCACGGGTGGTCCTCATTAGAGGTTCACGGCGCCATAAGCTCGTTGAACAGGCTTTGTGTGAAATATAGCAGAGTCTAGGAATGCTTTTAGTGTCCTGCGGCCCAGAGGTAGCTGCCTCTCGGGTCACAATTAGAAGATCGTGGGTTCAACCGTGGGGTGGAGGTGTTGGATTATATGAAGAAGTCCGCTGTGTTTTATTGAGCCATTGAAATATATGGATCCCGGTGGTTTCGAAGTCAAGATTTGGTAAAACGTTGCTCTGATCACCTAAGTGGCACGGGTGGTCCCCATTAGAGGTTCACGGCGCCATAAGCTCGTTGAACAGGCTTTGTGTAAAATATAGCAGAGTCTAGGACTGCTTTTATTGTCCTGGTGGCCCAGAGATAGCATTCCCCGGTCACAATTATAAGATCGTGGGTTCAAATCCTGGTGGGGTGAGGTGTTGATTATATGTAGAAGTCTGCGTGCTTTATTGGGCTAATGAAATATATATGGATCCTCGTCTTTCGAAGCCGGATTTGGTAAAACGTTGCTCTGATCACCTAAGCGGCATAGGTGGTCCCCATTAGAGGTTCATGGAGCCATAAGGTCGTTGAACAGGCTTTGTGTGAAATATAGTAGAGACTTTGACTGCTTTTATTGTCCTGGTGGCCCAGAGGTAGCATACCCTGGCCACAATTATAAGATCGTGGGTTTGAATCCTGGTGGGGTGAGGTGTTGATTATATGTAGAAGTCCGAGTGCTTTATTGGGCTAATGACATATATATGGATACTCGTGTTTCCAAGCCGGATATGGTAAAACGTTGCTCTGATCACCTAAGGGGCATGGGTGGTCCCCATTAGAGGTTCATGGCGCCATAAGGTCGTTGAACAGGCTTTGTGTGAAATATAGTAGAGTCTAGGACTGCTTTTATTGTCCTGGTGGCCCAGAGGTAGCATACCCCGGTCACAATTATAAGATCGTGGGTTTGAATCTTGGTGGGGTGAGGTGTTGATTATATGTAGAAGTCCGAGTGCTTTATTGGGCTAATGAAATATATTTGGATCCTCGTGTTTCGAAGCCGCATTTTGTAAAACGTTGCTCTGATCACCTAAGCGGCACGGGTGGTCCCCATTAGAGGTTCACGGCGCCATAAGCTCGTTGAACAGGCTAGTAGTTATAGTAGAGTCCAGAATCCTTTTTATTATCCCAGAAGCCCAGAGGCAGTAATACCCCCATCACAATTATAAGACGTACGAACTTGTAGGGTAAGAGGTGTTGATTATATAAAGTCCTAAAGACAATAACGAAATATTTATGACCGCCCCTGCTTCGAAGCCGATTTGCAAAACGTTGCCATACCTAAACGGCATGGGTGGTCCCCATTACAGGTCTCACGGTGCATACAACAAGTTGAACAGGCTTGTGAAATATAGCAGAGTCTAGAACGCTTTTATTGCCTCCTAGAGGTAGCCCCCCCGTCACAATTATAAGATCGCGTCAAACCTGTGGGGTGAGGTGCTGATTATATGTAGAAGTCCGCGGCTATATTGGGCTACCAAAAACACGAAAAATATATCGAACCTTTGTTTCGAAAGCCAAGATTCGGTAAACGTTGCCTGATCACCTAAGGCGTAACGGTGGCTCCCATTAGAGGTTCACGCGCTAAGCTCGTTGAACAGGCTTTGTGAAATCATAACACAGGACTGCTTTACGTCCTGGTCATTGACGTAGCTTCCCCGGACACAATTATAAGACCGTGGTTCAAATCCTGTGGGTTGAGGTATGATTAAATGTAGAAGTCTCAGGCTTTATTGACAATGAAACATATATGGATCCTTCTTTTCTCAAGCCGATACGGTAAAATGTTGAACTGATCACCCAAGCGCACTGTGGTCCCCATTAGAGGTTCACGGCCACAAGCTCGCTTGAACAGGCTTAGTAAAACAGCAGAGCCAGACTGCTTTATTGTCCCGGTGGCCCAGAGGTAGCATTCCCAGCACAATTTAAGATCGTGGGTCTAAACCTGTAAGAGGAAGATTAAATGTAGAAGTCCGCAGCTTTATTGGGCCAATGAACATACATGGATCCTCGGCTCTGAAACCGGACGGTAAACGCTGCCTGATCACCAAGCGCAACGGGTGGTCCCCAAAGATTCTCGGCACCACAAGGTCGTTGAACAGGCTTTGGAATAGAAGAGTCTAGGACTGCTTTTATTGTCCTGGTGGCCCAGAGTACGCTCTGGCTGGTCAAAATTATAAGACCGGTTCAAATCCCGGTAAGTGAGTAAAGGATTAAATGTAGAAGTCCACAAGGTTTTATTGGGACAACAAATATATATGTATCCTTCTTTTCAAGCTCAATACGGTAAAATAAGTTGGTCTGATCACCTAAGCGGCACTGTGGTCCCTATTAGAGGTTCACGCGCATAAGCTCAGTAGAACAGCTTTGTGGAAATATAGCAGAGTCTAGGACTGCTTTTATTGTCCTGGTGGCCCAGAGGTATCCCGTCACAATTATAAGATCGTGGGTTCAAATCCTGTGGGTTGAGGTGTTGGATTGAGCGGTAGTCTATTTTATTGGGCTAATGAAAATTATATGGATCCTCGGTTTCGAAGCCGATTTGTAAAACGTTGTCTGATCACCTAAGCGCACGGGTGGTCCCCATTAGAGGTTCAAGGCGCCATAAGCTCGCTGAACATGCTTTGTGTGAAACAAGCAGAGTCTAGGAATGTTTTTATTGTCCTAGCCCAGAGGTAGCGTCCCCGGTCATAAATAAAAGATCATGGGTTCAAATCCTGTGGGGTGAGGTGTTGATTAAATGAAGTCCAAGGTTTTATTGGGCTAATAAAATATATATGGATCTCTTTGTTTAAAAGCCGACGGCAAAATGTTGGTCTATCACCTGCACGGTGTTCCTATTAGAGTGTCTGACGCCATAAGCTCGTGAACAGGCCAGAAATATAGCAGAGTTCAGGACTGCTTTTATTGTCCTGGTGGCCCAGAGAGTGCAGCATTCCCGGTCACAATTATAAGATCGCGGGTTCAAATCCTGGTGGGGTGAGGTGTTGATTATATGTAGAAGTCCGCTATTATTGGACTAATGAAATATATATGGATCCTCGGTTTCGAAGCCAGACGGTAAAACGTTGCCCTGATCACCTAAGCTGCACGGTGGTCCCTATAGTAGTTCAGCCACAAGCTCGTTGAACAGACTTTGTGTGAAATTTAGTAGAGTCTAGCACTGCTTTTATTGTCCTGGCAGGCCCAGAGGCAGCATACCCCGTCACAATTATAAGATCGGGTTTGAACCTGGTAGGGTGAGGTGTTAATTATATGTAGAAGCAAGCGTTTTATTGGCCATGAAATATATATGGATCCTCCTGCTCAAGCCGATTTGGTAAAACGTTGCTTGATCACCCAGCGCACGGGGGTCCCCATTAGAGGTCCACGGTGCCATACAAGTTGAACAGG
The DNA here is from genome assembly GCF_018991925.1 of Homarus americanus. Classification (NCBI taxonomy): domain Eukaryota; kingdom Metazoa; phylum Arthropoda; class Malacostraca; order Decapoda; family Nephropidae; genus Homarus; species Homarus americanus. The sequence continues at coordinate 4,146 of NW_024755567.1, forward strand.
CTTTGTGAAATATAGCAGAGTCTAGGAATGCTTTATTGTCCTGTGGCCCAGAGGTAAAGGCCCCCGGTCACAATTATAAGACGTGGGTTTAAATCCTGGTGGGGTGAGGTGTTGATTAAGTCTAAGCAAGGTTTTATTAGGCAAATGAAATATATATGATCCT
>NW_024755568.1:0-4747 GCF_018991925.1 Homarus americanus
TACAGTAGATACGAAGAGAGCAGTAGATATACAGTGTAGTAGGTAGGAGGCAGCTATCAAACAGGGAGGTACTACCGCCTGGGAAGATATTGAAAGCATAATGTGTTGTCTAATGGTAGACCCTGCTGCCATATGGCATCACGAATATTGTGACCAAGTCCCAAGTTGCTGATCTGACTTTTTGCCTCATTTACACACAATTGCAAGGTCTCAATTGTTTCTCTTACTTGATAACACAACATACATATACTGTAGTGTAGCGTTTCTCACTATTGATTTTTTTCTTTGTGTTTCTTTATTATTATTATTATTATTATTATTATTATTATTATTAGTGTTATTATTATTATTATTATTATTATTATTATTATTATTATTATTATTATTATTATTATTATTATTATTATTATTATTATTATTATTATTATTATTCTTTATTATTATTATTATTATTATTATTCTTATTATGATTATATTTTCGCCCCCAGGTCCCGATGTGGGTCAGTGACCTGTGCCCGGGTGGGCTAATCCCCGTACAAAAAACCCCTCCGTGTATGATTTGAGAGACGAGGGAATCTGGGGTTGTTTTTATGATCCATTTTGATAGTCAGCGACAAACGACTTACTGTATTTGTGGTACATAAAGCGAATAAAGACAGCTTATGTTGTTTAAGAGCATTTCCGTTTCCAATAATATTTCATCATAACACAGTACTGAACATTGTAACTGTAAATACTTGTCTTTATGAATAACATTGCACATCTTATCTGGGGTCATTACGTAACGGACATTATGTCTGATTTTTAGTGTCGAATGGTCGGTCAGTCGACATATACTTCACACCTTGTCAGGACCCATCACTTACCTTCCCACACCTCCGACAGTTTTATAGGTAATACTTTAAGCTGAGGAAACCATTAGTGTCCCGCCAGCTTGTCTGGACACAAACCCATAAATTTGGTGGTGAAGGAACGCTAGACAAGACTACGTACACAGCCCATCAATTAATGCCTTGGCTTCTTGTCAAACGTTAACCACCAGCACTTAATTTGACAAACATATTGGATATAACTAAACTACGTAATCTTTTAAATGCGGGAGTCAATTACTGTAATGCGGTGATAAGGTGATAACTGAGGCCTGTGTTGTCGCCACAACTAAGAGGGGCCTCATAACGTTCCACATAACAAACTATAAATAACAATACTTCCTCTGTAGGATCGATATATTTATTAAGGAAGGTCTTAGTTTTCGTAGAAAAAGTCCTGGAATAAAGATCATTTTAGTAAAGACGCAAAGACAAATCCCCGCTTCTCACTCAACTTAGGTAATGCAGTTGTTAGTAAACTGCTTCCCGCTTGAGTTAATGTGTATGAATATAACACTCTTACACCTGCTGTGTGTGCACTGTGCCGCACAGATGTCCCTCTTACATACCTGGACAGATATATTTACTTTAATAATTTATCTATTCAGGTAATTAGCGAAAATGTAGAAAACATTTTATATAATCTTCTTATTTGTTTATTTCGAACATTATATCCAGCATTTTGAGCGAGTACACGTAATGAAATATGATTTATGTATTTGATAATGTTTTTTCGAATCAATTTCCAAGAAGGATTACTTGTATATTTCATTCATAACCCTTGGTTTAAACAAAATTAACATATGTGTCAAACAGATGAAAAAAAAAGGTTTTACCAGGAAATAAATGTTTAACAGTCAATAAGAAAGCCTACAGCTACCTTCTTTATGTAACGCTGAAGGCTTATTCTCGGTATGTAAGATTATACGCTGTGAGACTTACAGCTAAGACTCCTGGAGTGAGCTTTAATTAACGACAAAGTTCATAAGTGAGTGGGGGGTGAGTGGTGGCCAAGACGTGGAGGAGGGAGGTGAGTGGTGGCCAAGACGTGGAGGAGGGAGGTGAGCGGTGGCCAAGATGTGGAGGAGGGAGGTGAGTGGTGGCCAAGACGTGGAGGAGGGAGGTGAGTGGTGGCCAAGACGTAGAGGAGGGAGGTGAGTGGTGGCCAGACGTGGAGGAGGGAGGTGTGTGGTGGCCAAAGACGTGGAGGAGGAGGTGTGTGGTGGCCAAGACGTGGAGGGGAGGTGTGTGGTAACAAGACGTGGAGGAGGGAGGTGTGTGGTAACCAAGACATTGGAGGAGGGAGGTGTGTGTGGTGGCCAAGACGTGGAGGAGGGAGGTGTGGTGGCCAAGACGTGGAGGAGGGAGGTGTGTGGTGGCCAAGACGTGGAGGAGGGAAGTGAGTGTGGCCAAGATGTGGAGGAAGGAGGTGAGTGTGGCCAAGATGTGGAGGAAGGAGGTCAGTGATGACTAAGACGTGGAGGAAGGAGGTGAGTGGTGGCCAAGACGTGGAGGAGGGAGGTGAGTGGTGGCCAAGACGTGGAGGAGGGAGGTGTGTGGTGGCCAAGACGTGGAGGAGAGAGGTGAGTGGTGGCAAAGACGTGGAGGAGGGAGGTGTGTGGTGGCCAAGACGTGGAGGAGGGGGATATGTGGTGGCCAAGACGTGGAGGAGAGGAGTGAGTGGTGGCCAAGACGTGGAGGAGGGAGGTGTGTGGTGGCCAAGACGTGGAGGAGGGAGGTGTGTGGTGGCCAAGACGTGGAGGAGGGAGGTGTGTGGTGGCCAAGACGTGGAGGAGGGAGGTGTGTGGCGGCCAAGACGTGGAGGTAATACTCACAACCTCTTCCTCAATTAAAAATTAGAAATTATTTATTCCAGAAAAATATAAAATATAACTGAAATAAATTTAGCATTGATGTATGGTAGAATCAGTACCGGTATAGAGCGAATAACATCAGGGATAAATTAATAAGGTAAAACATTGAGTTATTTAATTGTAAGTAAGCACACGAAATGTCACTTATTTAGGTGTTTAAAGAACATTAACACCTGGAGATGTATTACCAGTGCCCAAGTCAACCAGCCCACAATCCTTAAATCAGCTACGACCTATTGCAATCACCCCAATACCCAGTCTAATCTGTGAAAGTTTTGTGTTCGACTGGGCTTATGCTGATATTGCAGGAGTCGTAGACCCTCAGCAATTTGGCAACATGAAAACTTCCTCCACCACTCACTGTCTTGTCAGCTTTCTCGATTACATATACCGCCATCTCGAGAAAAGAAAAACGTCTGTAGCTGTCGCCTTCATTGATTTCACTAAAGCATTCGACCTAGTCGACCACAATATAATCATCAACAAAGCTATTGACCTCGGGCTTCGGAGAAGTCTTATACCATGGCTTACAGACTTCCTCAGTGACCGACGCCAAGCTGTGCGCTTCCGAGGGGCTGTCTCCACCTTTCAGTCACTCACCTGTGGCGTCCCCCAAGGCACCAAGATGGGACCTCTCTGCTTCCTTATGCTCATCAATGATGCCCTAAGAGAAACCCCCGCTCGCTGGAAATATGTCGACGACTCCACCATTGGGATCAGCGTCAACAATTCTACTCCCAACTATACCGCCCTTCAGGATTTATTGAACAGTCTTCAAAACTGGGCCACCAACAACCATGTCACCATCAACCATACCAAGACCATGGTTATGCACATCAACCTTTCCTCCGACATTGTCCCACCTCCTTCCATTACTTTAGGTCTGAACACACTCCAGGTTATAGATTCCACGAAGCTCCTCGGCGTCACCATAGACAACAAACTAAATTGGAAACCACACGTCAGTGAAGTTGTCAAATCCTCCAGTTTCCGTCTCCACCTCCTCCGCCGACTCAAGTCCCTCGGAGTTCCTGCACCCGAGCTCCTCAGTGTTTACACAACATTCATACTTCCCAAGCTCACCTATGCCTCCCCTACCTGGTCTTCCTCCCTAAATACCACACAACGTAAACACATAGAAAAAGTGCAAAAGAGGGCATGCAAGATTATTCTCTCCCCTTCCTACTCCACATATCAAGAAGCGCTCAACACACTGACCCTTTCGACTCTCACTGACCATCACCACGACCTCATCTGCAAATTTGGTAAGAAGCTTCTACGCCATCCTCGACACCGGTTCCTACTACCACCTGAGATCCCTAGCCCGAGAATTGCTGTTCGACACCACAACCGCATCCAGCCCATACGTGAACGAACTGATCGCTATAAGAACAGCCCAGTCCCAACCATTGTAAAAATTATCAATAACTTGTAATAGCCCAGTGTATTCACTCCCAGTAAATACTACTTCTTGCACTGTCACTATGTTGAAATGCACTGTAGTTTGAGCTTTTCCCCATCTAGTTATTATATATCTTATTTGTATCACTTATGTTACTTGTATATTATTTATAATTCGAAACCCATTCCCCAAATATGTAACTGTATATTTTCAGCCTCCTGGCTGCCAAGCTCTTTCAATAAACCGTTAATTATTATTATTATTATTATTATTTATTAGAATGTTATTTTTTTATATGGCTTTGGATGCATATATTGCGCCCGTCTCTAAGGGTACTTACTTCCTATATAATTGGTATCTGATAAAAGTGAGATATGTAAATCGGACATAATATAATATGTTAAAAGTAAAATCACCAATCACCGTAAAATTAACATAGTAGAAATTGGATCATATAGTAGATAATTTATTTCTTATATCTACGGCAACACCTGAGTTATATTGGAAATGAATAACGAGATATATTTGAGCGATTAATTAAACCAGGCTACACTCAGCAGAGATGTCTATAGGAAAATATTGAACTATGAATACTTAATATA
>NW_024755569.1:0-27885 GCF_018991925.1 Homarus americanus
GTTATGAGGGGCCTGATGATGTAGCAGTTACCTCACAGATGGTGTTATGAGGAAATTCACATGATGATGCTGTAACAAAACATTCACTACGTGTTGTCGTAGCATCTTGGGGACACCACGTGGTCGACATGACTCACTCATTCAAGTGGGTGAGGTGTGGTCCCAGGCCTCTCTATCGTGGAGTCTCAGGGGAAGTATAACTGGGTACCTGGGACCTCACTGTGTGAAGGTGGTTAGCTAGCTTGGGTAAGACTCAACTGCCGAGTTGTTTTTCACTGAGTTAAGCACTGTTCACCACTATTCATCACTGGTTCCATTCCTTGGCCAAATGAGATAGTACCTTATGGCAAGAACTTGTTGATAGTCCGCTGGGGAGGAGGGTTCAGGGGAGTGAGTTGGTATGGGGCAACATATAAATAATAATAATAATAATAATAATAATTAACGGTTTATTGAAAGAGCTTGGCAGCCAGAAGACTGAAAATATACAGTTACATATTTGGGGAATGGGTTACGAATTACAAATAATATACAAATAACATGAGTGACACAAATAAGACATATAATAACTAGCTGGGGAAAAGCTCAAACTACAGTTCATTTCAACATAGTGACAGTGCAAGGAGTAGTGTTTACTGGGAGTGAGTACACTGATTTATTACAAGTTATCGATAATTTTTACAATGGTTGGGACTGGGCTGTTCTTATAGAGATCAGTTCGTGCACGTATGGGCTGGATGCGGTTGTGGTGTCGAAGAGCAATTCTCGGACTAGGGATCTCAGGTGGTAGTAGGAGCCGGTGTCGGGGATGGTGTAGAAGCTTCTTAACAAATTTGCAGATGAGGTCGTGGTGATGGTCAGTGAGAGTCTAAAGGGTCGGTCAGTGTGTTGAGCGCTTCTTGATATGTGGAGTAGGAAGGGTAGAGAATAATCTTGCATGGCCTCTTTTGCACTTTTTCTAGGTGTTTACGTTGTGTGGCATTTAGGGAGGAAGACCAGGTGGAGGAGGCATAGGTGAGCTTGGGAAGTATGAATGTTGTGTAAACACTGAGGAGCTCGTGTGCAGGAACACCGAGGGACTTGAGTCGGCGTAGGAGGTGGAGACAGAAACTGGAGGATTTGATAACTTCACTGACGTGTGGTTTCTAATTTAGTTTGTTGTCTATATGTATGTGTGTGTGTGTGTGTGTGTATATACTACTGTACTTTTTAGATCCTCCTACGCAAACTAACCTATTATAGTTAAGTATAGTAGGCTATACACTATTTTGTTAGTATGTGTTATAAAATGTAATTGCATGTTATTATTATTAATATTATTATTATTAATATTATTATTATTCTTATTATTATTAGTATTATTATTATTATTATTATTATTTTTATTATTGTTATTATTATTACATACTAATATAATACTAAGTTGCCCACCAGATTTCCTCAGAGATGGGAGGAGCACATTGGCGGCGGTGTTGTTTATACTCCGCCCGATTACTGATTCCTATTCACCGAGCCAGAGCTGGTGGGCGGCGTGTTATGTGCCACGTTTTGTTTCCCATTGGGCGTACCGCTCAGCTGGGGAGTTGGAGATTTCATAAAAAGAAAGTTTGAGTGGAGCGCACACCTTTTCTTTCACATACAGTTATCTTAGACCATCTACTAGTATAATAGTTTGCACAAAAATACTCTACACTCTTTATAGGTTATTGTTATGTTGTTGTTTTTTTTTTTACTTCTCATCAGATTGTGCATTCAACTAATATACACTAATAGTGTGTTTATTATTATGTTTTATAGTATTATTTCGTAAAATATTGGGTAACACAATTATAGTCACTAGTATAGTCTATTATATTATTGGGGTTTATAGCAGTTTGTGGTCTAATAGTATCTTGCTTTATGAGTGGTGTTCTATGTAGTGATGATTAGGCAATAAAATATGCTTTGGGTGTTTATAGCAGTTTGTGGTCTACTAGTATCATGCTTTATGGGTGGTGTTCTATGTAGTGATGATTAGGCCATAAAATATGCTTTTGGTTTATTGCTAACAAAATATACTTTGCTCTACCGCTGTAGTGCAATACATGGTGAAACTTACATACACCGTTAATAAAGTATTGATGGAAGAAGAAGTAAGAGGAAGAATTGTGGAGGTAATGAACAGTGAGACAATGTATAGCCTCCGGGATGGCGGCAGCGTTTCTGTTATTAATATATAATAAGACAATAGGAAAATATGTTGTTGTCTCTACCTGTATTATTACCTTTGCGATAGCATGGTTAAATTTGGGGAGGACAGAGGAAGGAGCAGGAGGTTAGGAAGGGATTTGTAGTGGGAGATATAGTGTCTGTGATCCTCGGATCACCACTCCTCGGATTATGTCAGTTCAAGTTTAGAAGCTCAATCAACTTTCCCTGATTACGAATTGGCAACCTTTCGATTTACAACAGGTACCTACTTACTGCTACAGTAGGTAGGTGAACAGGGACCAAGGGGGCTAGGAAGAGTGTCCAAACAACTTGCCTGTGTGATGTAGTCGTGGCCAGAATTAGGTTAGGATACAGACACATCTGGCTAGTTAGTAACGCTGTACCCATACCGGAACACTCAGCATGTAAACTTTGTGATACACCTTTAAAGCACTATATTATTGAATGTGACACTGTCAAAGACTTCAGGCCACCTCACTTATTGTATCTTGAACTATGTCATTACTTCATTGAGGACATTACATTCTTGCTGTTTATCCCAAATTGGCTAGCTAGCTAGCCCACACTGATTAGTCTACAATTACAATATGACTCCAATGTATGCTGCTGGTAAATGTGTACTGTCAATGAACCAGAGTGAAAATAAGGTCGCCTCCCTTGCTGCTGCTGCTGCTGCTGCTGCTGCTGCTGCTTCTTGCGCCCTTCTAAGTCCCGTTTAAGTCCCCCCCATTTGGCCGCGCCCATCACACCATTCCAAAATCATTTCCTTCAACGTTGCACAGAGAGTGTTATCCTGCAAAACGTTGATGTCGTATATTTCTCTCTTTAAGTGATATCCTGTGGCTCCGAAAGGAGCCTGTTTGGTTAGGTTGTCTTGTGTGAACGAACCTTGGGTTCTTATTTCTTCTCTGTCTTCTTGGGGAGGAGCACAGCTTGGATGTTAGGAAGGACACCCCCTTGGGCAATGGTGACTCCAGACAGGAGCTTGTTCAGCTCCTCGTCATTGCGAATGGCAAGATGAAGATGACGTGGGATAATGCGGGTCTTCTTGTTGTCGCGGGCGGCGTTACCGGCCAGCTCGAGCACTTCTGCTGCCAGGTACTCCATGACGGCTGCAAGGTACACAGGGGCACCTGCACCAACGCGCTCAGCATAGTTGCCCTTACGCAAGAGACGGTGGATTCTACCCACGGGGAACTGGAGTCCGGCCCTGCTAGAACGGGACTTTGATTTGCCCTTCACTTTGCCTCCCTTGCCGCGTCCTGACATGTTGCTGCTGCTGCTTTTCGTGATAGGAGTTAAATTTCCGCCCGCCACCTTGGTCTTTTATCCCAAGCTCAGGATCAGGCCAGGTGGCCGTCTCGCGGACCCAACCAATGTAAGAGAGCCGTAGCTGCAGCCAGTCTGATCCTGAGCGGCCCGCTCGGTATATAAGGAAAAGTTAGTCGGGCCAGTTTTCAATTCTCTCGCTCCGCGCCACGAGTAACTGTGCCGCCATGCCTCCCAAAACTTCCGGAAAGGCTGCCAAGAAGGCTGGAAAGGCCCAGAAGGCCATTGCCAAGGGTGACAAGAAGAAGAAGCGCAGGAGGAAGGAAAGCTACAGCATCTACATCTACAAGGTACTGAAACAAGTGCACCCCGACACAGGAGTCTCCTCCAAAGCTATGTCCATCATGAACTCTTTCGTGAACGACATCTTCGAGCGCATCGCTGCCGAGGCTTCCCGCCTGGCGCACTACAACAAACGCTCCACCATTACAAGTCGGGAAATCCAGACAGCTGTCCGACTCTTGCTGCCCGGTGAACTGGCCAAGCATGCCGTGTCTGAGGGCACCAAGGCTGTCACCAAGTACACCTCTTCCAAGTAAGAGGTTACTTATGCACAACAAACACGCCATCCCACTACTACAACTTAATCGGCTCCTTCGGAGCCACAGTTACATGTTAAAGAGACAGTTACCGACACAAATATATTGAGAGGGAAATAAATAAAAAAAAATTATAATAATCTGCATTCTCTATTGGCGTAGAAACAGGACTAAATCGAAACATTATAAATAAATAAATAAATAAATTCTGCGTGGAGTACTTTTACACCCACTGCAAAGTGACATACATGGAGTGTGTTTGGGTTTCATTTCTTGTTTGCAGCACGCCTATTTCATGTAAACAATTCATTTTATTTTATTTTATTGAATTTTCTTTTATTTTAGTTATTTATTTACTTACTTATTCTTTATATATTAATTTGTTACTAGCTCTTGTTTTTTGCACCCACCCACCGCCCGAATTGATGACCTACTATACATTCGTGCCTGCACGACTGTTACCAACTTACCGTTAGGCGATTTGGGTAACCGAAATTAACGCTCTCCTACCACCAACCATTTCGATTGTCATGAAAATTATCTTCAGAACAGTTCTTTGGCCCTGAGAAGGGCCGAGTTATAGATGTCTGGTAGGTTTTGTTGTGCTTTTTCTTTTTCCCCAAGGAAGAGGACTTAAGCACGCTCTCCGCGGATGCGCCGGGCCAGCTGGATGTCCTTAGGCATGATGGTAACGCGCTTGGCGTGAATGGCACACAGGTTGGTGTCCTCGAAAAGACCCACCAGGTAAGCCTCAGAGGCTTCCTGCAGAGCCATGACGGCAGACGACTGGAAGCGCAGGTCAGTCTTGAAATCCTGGGCGATCTCACGCACCAGGCGCTGGAAGGGCAGCTTCCTGATGAGTAGCTCTGTGCTCTTCTGGTAACGACGGATCTCCCGAAGGGCGACGGTTCCGGGCCTGTAACGATGGGGCTTCTTGACACCACCGGTGGCTGGGGCGGACTTGCGAGCTGCCTTGGTGGCAAGCTGCTTCCGTGGAGCCTTGCCTCCAGTGGACTTGCGGGCAGTCTGTTTAGTACGGGCCATCTCGACGACGAAATAGTAAATACGGGCGGCCTGGCAGGCGGGCGGGCTTATATACAGACATTCTCCACCTCAGTGGCCACCTCATTGGCCACGAGTGCCGCATGCGTCATCCGCAAGCTACGCCCCACCTCCAAGAGGGAGGGACGGCCTTGGATGAACGATACTACCGCTGCGTCCACAGCACGCCACCTACTCCCACCAAACCGTGGGCGAAGCCATCACACTCTCTCTCCCTCACCATGAACGGATACGAGTTTGTTAACGTGGCGCGGATACGTCCGGACACGCCGACCTGCCCAAGAAACTAAACCTCCTAGTTCTCCAGAAGTTTTTCGAAGCTAATGGGATCGTGGGGGTCACCAAGGTAGAACGCCTAAAGCTCCATGGTGACATCAAGATCACCTTCGCCGAGATGGGCATGCCCGCTCAACTCGCGGAGATCCCAGACATCAACGGCATTCCTTTTAAAATGTTTGCCTTCATGTGGGACAACTTGAAGCTGGGTGTAATCTCCCCCGCCGAAATTGCCCACATGGACAAAGCAGAGCTGAGTGAGCTCCTCAAGGAGCAGCAGCTCCAAGTTGTGAAGAAGCTGTCCGACACCACTGCCCTCATCGGACACCACTCCACCCTACCCAGGGAAGCTCAACTGGCGTGGATAACTATGCCAGTCAAGCCCTACTGCAGACCGAAACGGTGTTACAAATGCCAGCACTATGGACACACTGTAAACAAGTGTGAGGCGCAGGAAGACACCTGCTCCATGTGTGGCAGCCCTGGACACCGCTACACGGCCTGCCCCAACACAGAGAAAAAATGCGTTGCCTGTGGTGGCCCACACTCCTCCGCCGACCGGACCTGCCCCAGATGGAAGGAGGAATGCAGGGTAGCCAAGGCTCGTCTTGAGAAAAAACTGAGCTACAAAGAGGCCCTCCTTGCTGTACGCTCCCAAGAAAAGAAAAAACCAGCAGTAAAGAAAAACCAAGAAAAGAAAACTCAACAGAAGCAGCCCACCACACAGAACCAAGAACACCACGTGGCCCGTGGTGCTGAAGCCCACGCGGCCAGTGGTGCTGAAGCCCACGCGGCCAGTGGTGCTGAAGCCCACGTGGTCAACCTCTCCCTCTCTGAATTCTTCCACACCTATGAGGACTTAAAATACGAGGAAGACGAACAAGAAGACCCAAACACAAACGAATGGACAATTCAAGAGAGCAAGAAGAGAAGGAGAGAGAGAAGAAAATCGACATCAAGCTAAGAAGACCAAGACATCCCCTCCACACAAGAAACCAAAACACAATCAAGCCGACCAAGCACTGAACATCCATTGCCCAACCCAACACGCACCTGACGCCTGACCTGACGCTTGACCTGGCGCTTGACCTGACGCTAGCCTGGCCTTGTCTTGTCGCCTCCCTGCCGCGTCCAGCCGGGTTGTTGCTGCTGCCCCCATCTTATAATCCCTCACGCAAGCGGTGTTTAGCCACTGCATCTGTTCTCTCCTCCTAAAATTCACTTCAATCCTCCCTTTATTCTTCTCCTGAACCTCCTTCCCCCCTGTCACTAGCATTTTTTCGTTTCGATTCAGCGCCAGGCCAGAAACAGTGTTAAATACCAGCACTATGGACACACACTGTAAACAAGTGTGAGGCGCAGGAAGACACCTGCTCCATGTGTGGCAGCCCTGGACACCGCTACACGGTCTGCCCCAACACAGAGAAAAAATGCGCTGCCTGTGGTGGCCCACACTCCTCCGCCGACCGGACCTGTCCCAGATGGAAGGAGGAATGCAGGGTAGCCAAGGCTCGTCTTGCGAAAAAACTGAGCTACAAAGAGGCCCTCCTTGCTGTACGCACCCAAGAAAAGAAAAAACCAGCAGTAAAGAAAAACCAAGAAAAGAAAACTCAACAGAAGCCGCCCACCACACAGAACCAAGAACACCACGTGGCCCGTGGTGCTGAAGCCCACGCGGCCCGTGGTGCTGAAGCCCACGTGGTCAACCTCTCCCTCTCTGAATTCTTCCACACCTATGAGGACTTAAAATACGAGGAAGACGAACAAGAAGACCCAAACACAAACGAATGGACACTCCAAGAGAGCAAGAAGAGAAGGAGAGAGAGAAGAAAATCGACATCAAGCCAAGAAGACCAAGACATCCCCTCCACACAAGAAACCAAAACACAATCAAGCCGACCAAGCACTGAACATCCATTGCCCAACCCAACACGCACCTGACGCCTGACCTGACGCTTGACCTGACGCTTGACCTGACGCTAGCCTGGCCTTGTCTTGTCGCCTCCCGGCCGCGTCCAGCCGGGTTGTTGCTGCTGCCCCCATCTTATAATCCCTCACGCAAGCGGTGTTTAGCCACTGCATCTGTTCTCTCCTCCTAAAATTCACTTCAATCCTCCCTTTATTCTTCTCCTGAACCTCCTTCCCCCCTGTCACTAGCATTTTTCGATTCGATTCGGCGAAGCCACACCAGGACCACCTGTAGTAGCAACCACAACAACATGACTGGACGAGGCAAAGGAGGCAAGGGACTTGGAAAGGGTGGCGCCAAGCGTCATCGTAAGGTGCTTCGTGACAACATCCAGGGTATCACCAAGCCCGCCATTCGTCATCTAGCTCGGCGTGGAGGTGTTAAACGTATATCCGGCCTCATCTACGAGGAGACCCGCGGCGTCCTCAAGGTGTTTCTGGAGAACGTCATCCGTGACGCCGTCACCTACACCGAGCACGCAAAAAGGAAGACCGTCACCGCCATGGATGTGGTGTATGCCCTGAAACGGCAGGGCCGCACCCTTTATGGTTTTGGTGGTTAATCAACCTGATGGACGGGCGCACACCACCACCACCACCACGACAAACAAATATACCGACCTAATTTTAGGTCCACATTTAAATCGCTAAAGAGTTGGTTAGACACTGAGTAAATCGTTGAAAATATATCCAATAACATGATCCTCTCTAATTCTGGACTTGTGGTATGAGTATAGGTTGTGTGTGAACGTGTTGGAACCACTTCCTAATAATTGTCAGTCAGTCAGTCAGTCAGTCAGTCAACATTCACCTAACCTCCAGGTACCTCACCTAACTTCCTGTAGCGTCACCGAACCTCACAAAATGTAACCCAATGTAGTTTATAATCTATCCTAACATGACATAACATAACCACGCACTATATTACTTCGGTAAGAGTAATGAGTTTTAATACGCAAAGTTGCAGTTAGCATTCATTCATACATACATACATACATACATACATACATACATACATACATACATACATAACATGCTAGTGGCAGGGGGGGATTGAAGTGAATTTTAGGAGGATAGAATAGGTGCAGTGGCTAAACAGCGCTTGCGTGAGGGACTTTAAGCAACAACTCGCCTGGATGCGGCAGGATAGAGTCAGGTCAAGCGTCCGGTGCATGTTGGGTTCCGCCATGGTTTCTCAGTGTTTGGTCGGCTTGATTGTGTGTGTTGTTTTCTTGTTTGGAGGAAATGTCTTGGTATTCTTCTTCTTAGCTTGAAGTTGATTTTCTTCTAACTCTTCTCCTCTTGTTGTTCGTCTTCCCCGTGTCTGCTATCATTCTGTAAAGACTCTATATATGTATGTAGGTATGAGTGAGTAACAGTTGCCGGTTACAGTGATACTTCATATTCGCTGGTGTTGTACTGTATGGCTTCGGTATTTCTTAATATACAAACGGCACCGTTAGAGGATTGAGGTATTTAAAAACCAGCCTACATTACTTATATATAGAAATAAATAATGTGGCTTGGACAATAATGACGACTACTCTCTCCTACCTAACCCAAACAAGGGCTTTTCGAAAGTATACATTGGACACAATTGACTTAGTACATACATTGGTGGTTTAACAAAAGCCCTCATTAGAGAAAGGTGAAGGAGCACACAGTGAACATACAGATTAATGTTTGCACGCATAGATCATGTAAGGTGAGGTGTTGAACACCAGACACGTAGTGTAGTAACTCCCTCACAGATGGCGTTATGAGGTGCCTGATGATGTAGCAGTTACCTCACAGATGGTGTTATGAGGAACTTCACATGATGATGCTGTAGCAAAACATTCACTACGTGGTGTCGTAGCATCTTGGGGACACCACATGGTCCACATGACTCACTCATTCAAGTGGGTGAGGTGTGGTCCCAGGCCTCTCTATCGTGGAGTCTCAGGGGAAGTATAACCGGGTACCTGGGACCTCACTGTGTGAAGGTGGTTAGCTAGCTTGGGTAAGACTCAACTGCCGAGTTGTTTTTCACTGAGTTAAGCACTGTTCACCACTATTCATCACTGGTTCCATTCCTTTGCCAAATGAGGTAGTACCTTATGGCAAGAACTTGTTGATAGTCCGGTGGGGAGGAGGGTTCAGGGGAGTGAGTTGGTATGGGCCAACATATAAATAATAATAATAATAATAATAATAATTAACGGTTTATTGAAAGAGCTTGGCAGACAGAAGACTGAAAATATACAGTTACATATTTGGGGAATGGGTTACGAATTACAAATAATATACAAGTAACATGAGTGACACAAATAAGACATATAATAACTAGCTGGGGAAAAGCTCAAACTACAGTTCATTTCAACATAGTGACAGTGCAAGGAGTAGTGTTTACTGGGAGTGAGTACACTGATTTATTACAAGTTATCGATAATTTTTACAATGGTTGGGACTGGGCTGTTCTTATAGCGATCGGTTCGTGCACGTATGGGCTGGATGCGGTTGTGGTGTCGAAGAGCAATTCTCGGACTAGGGATCTCAGGTGGTAGTAGGAGCCGGTGTAGAAGCTTCTTACCAAATTTGCAGATGATTAGTGATCCATCTATGGGAAGACCAGGTGGAGGAGGCATAGGTGAGCTTGGGAAGTATGAATGTTGTGTAAACACTGAGGAGCTCGTGTGCAGGACCACCGAGGGACTTGAGTCGGCGTGGGAGGTGGAGACGGAAACTGGAGGATTTGATAACTTCACTGACGTGTGGTTTCTAATTTAGTTTGTTGTCTATATGTATGTGTGTGTGTGTGTGTATATACTACTGTACTTTTTAGATCCTCCTACGCAACCTAACCTATTATAGTTAAGTATAGTAGGCTATACACTATTTTGTTAGTATGTGTTATAAAATGTAATTGCATGTTATTATTATTAATATTATTATTATTAATATTATTATTATTCTTATTATTATTAGTATTATTATTATTATTATTATTATTTTTATTATTGTTATTATTATTACATACTAATATAATACTAAGTTGCCCACCAGATTTCCTCAGAGATGGGAGGAGCACATTGGCGGCGGTGTTGTTTATACTCCGCCCGATTACTGATTCCTATTCACCGAGCCAGAGCTGGCGGGCGGCGTGTTATGTGCCACGTTTTGTTTCCCATTGGGCGTACCGCTCAGCTGGGGAGTTGGAGATTTCATAAAAAGAAAGTTTGAGTGGAGAGCACACCTTTTCCTTCACATACAGTTATCTTAGACCATCTACTAGTATAATAGTTTGCACAAAAATACTCTACACTCTTTATAGGTTATTGTTATGTTGTTGTTTTTTTTTTTACTTCTCATCAGATTGTGCATTCAACTAATATACACTAATAGTGTGTTTATTATTATGTTTTATAGTATTATTTCGTAAAATATTGGGTAACACAATTATAGTCACTAGTATAGTCTATTATTTTATTGGGGTTTATAGCAGTTTGTGGTCTAATAGTATCATGCTTTATGAGTGGTGTTCTATGTAGTGATGATTAGGCAATAAAATATGCTTTGGGTGTTTATAGCAGTTTGTGGTCTACTAGTATCATGCTTTATGGGTGGTGTTCTATGTAGTGATGATTAGGCCATAAAATATGCTTTTGGTTTATTGCTAACAAAATATACTTTGCTCTACCGCTGTAGTGCAATACATGGTGAAACTTACATACACCGTTAATAAAGTATTGATGGAAGAAGAAGTAAGAGGAAGAATTGTGGAGGTAATGAACAGTGAGACAATGTATAGCCTCCGGGATGGCGGCAGCGTTTCTGTTATTAATATATAATAAGACAATAGGAAAATATGTTGTTGTCTCTACCTGTATTATTACCTTTGCGATAGCATGGTTAAATTTGGGGAGGACAGAGGAAGGAGCAGGAGGTTAGGAAGGGATTTGTAGTGGGAGAGATAGTGTCTGTGATCCTCGGATCACCACTCCTCGGATTATGTCAGTTCAAGTTTAGAAGCTCAATCAACTTTCCCTGATTACGAATTGGCAACCTTTCGATTTACAACAGGTACCTACTTACTGCTACAGTAGGTAGGTGAACAGGGACCAAGGGGGCTAGGAAGAGTGTCCAAACAACTTGCCTGTGTGATGTAGTCGTGGCCAGAATTAGGTTAGGATACAGACACATCTGGCTAGTTAGTAACGCTGTACCCATACCGGAACACTCAGCATGTAAACTTTGTGATACACCTTTAAAGCACTATATTATTGAATGTGACACTGTCAAAGACATCTTGAACTATGTCATTACTTCATTGAGGACATTACATTCTTGCTGTTTATCCCAAATTGGCTAGCCCACACACTGATTAGTCTACAATTACAATATGACTCCAATGTATGCTGCTGGTAAATGTGTACTGTCAATGAACCAGAGTGAAAATAAGGTCGCCTCCCTTGCTGCTGCTGCTGCTTCTGCGCCCTTCTAAGTCCCGTTTAAGTCCCCCACCCCAGGCCCCCGCAGTACCCCTTCACATCTACACCATTCAAAAACATTTACACTCAATTTGCACAGAGTGTTATCCTGCAAAACGTTGATGTCGTATATTTCTCTCTTTAAGTGATATCCTGTGGCTCCGAAAGGAGCCTGTTTGGTTAGGTTGTCTTGTGTGAACGAACCTTGGGTTCTTATTTCTTCTCTGTCTTCTTGGGGAGGAGCACAGCTTGGATGTTAGGAAGGACACCCCCTTGGGCAATGGTGACTCCAGACAGGAGCTTGTTCAGCTCCTCGTCATTGCGAATGGCAAGCTGAAGATGACGCGGGATAATGCGGGTCTTCTTGTTGTCGCGGGCGGCGTTACCGGCCAGCTCGAGCACTTCTGCTGCCAGGTACTCCATGACGGCTGCAAGGTACACAGGTGCACCTGCACCAACACGCTCAGCATAGTTGCCTTTACGCAAGAGACGGTGGATCCTACCCACGGGGAACTGGAGTCCGGCCCTGCTAGAACGGGACTTTGACTTGCCCTTCACCTTGCCTCCCTTGCCGCGTCCTGACATGTTGCTGCTGCTGCTTTTCGTGATAGGAGTTAAATTTCCGCCCGCCACCTTGGTCTTTTATACCAAGCTCAGGATCAGGCCAGGTGGCCGTCTCGCGGACCCAACCAATGTAAGAGAGCCGTAGCTGCAGCCAGTCTGATCCTGAGCGGCCCGCTCGGTATATAAGGAAAAGTTAGTCGGGCCAGTTTTCAATTCTCTCGCTCCGCGCCACGAGTAACTGTGCCGCCATGCCTCCCAAAACTTCCGGAAAGGCTGCCAAGAAGGCTGGAAAGGCCCAGAAGGCCATTGCCAAGAGTGACAAGAAGAAGAAGCGCAGGAGGAAGGAAAGCTACAGCATCTACATCTACAAGGTACTGAAGCAAGTGCACCCCGACACAGGAGTCTCCTCCAAAGCTATGTCCATCATGAACTCTTTCGTGAACGACATCTTCGAGCGCATCGCTGCCGAGGCTTCCCGCCTGGCGCACTACAACAAACGCTCCACCATTACAAGTCGGGAAATCCAGACAGCTGTCCGACTCTTGCTGCCCGGTGAACTGGCCAAGCATGCCGTGTCTGAGGGCACCAAGGCTGTCACCAAGTACACCTCTTCCAAGTAAGAGGTTACTTGTGCACAACAAACACGCCATCCCACTACTACAACTTAATCGGCTCCTTCGGAGCCACAGTTACATGTTAAAGAGACAGTTACCGACAGTGATATATTGAGAGGGAAATAAATAAAAAAAAATTATAATAATCTGCATTCTCTATTGGCGTAGAAACAGGACTAAATCGAAACATTATAAATAAATAAATAAATTCTGCGTGGAGTACTTTTACACCCACTGCAAAGTGACATACATGGAGTGTGTTTGGGTTTCATTTCTTGTTTGCAGCACGCCTATTTCATGTAAACAATTCATTTTATTTTATTTTATTGAATTTTCTTTTATTTTAGTTATTTATTTACTTACTTATTCTTTATATATTAATTTGTTACTAGCTCTTGTTTTTTGCACCCACCCACCTCCCGAATTGATGACCTACTATACATTCGTGCCTGCACGACTGTTACCAACTTACCGTTAGGCGATTTGGGTAACCGAAATTAACGCTCTCCTACCACCAACCATTTCGATTGTCATGAAAATTATCTTCAGAACAGTTCTTTGGCCCTGAGAAGGGCCGAGTTATAGATGTCTGGTAGGTTTTGTTGTGCTTTTTCTTTTTCCCCAAGGAAGAGGACTTAAGCACGCTCTCCGCGGATGCGCCGGGCCAGCTGGATGTCCTTGGGCATGATGGTAACGCGCTTGGCGTGAATGGCACACAGGTTGGTGTCCTCGAAAAGACCCACCAGGTAAGCCTCAGAGGCTTCCTGCAGAGCCATGACGGCAGACGACTGGAAGCGCAGGTCAGTCTTGAAATCCTGGGCGATCTCACGCACCAGGCGCTGGAAGGGCAGCTTCCTGATGAGTAGCTCTGTGCTCTTCTGGTAACGACGGATCTCACGAAGGGCGACGGTTCCGGGCCTGTAACGATGGGGCTTCTTGACACCACCGGTGGCTGGGGCGGACTTGCGAGCTGCCTTGGTGGCAAGCTGCTTCCGTGGAGCCTTGCCTCCAGTGGACTTGCGGGCAGTCTGTTTAGTACGGGCCATCTCGACGACGAAATAGTCAATACGGGCGGCCCGGCAGGCGGGCGGGCTTATATACAGACATTCTCCACCTCAGTGGCCACCTCATTGGCCACGAGTGCCGCATGCGTCATCCGCAAGCTACGCCCCACCTCCAAGAGGGAGGGACGGCCTTGGATGAACGATACTACCGCTGCGTCCACAGCACGCCACCTACTCCCACCAAACCGTGGGCGAAGCCACACCAGGACCACCTGTAGTAGCAACCACAACAACATGACTGGACGAGGCAAAGGAGGCAAGGGACTTGGAAAGGGTGGCGCCAAGCGTCATCGTAAGGTGCTTCGTGACAACATCCAGGGTATCACCAAGCCCGCCATTCGTCGTCTAGCTCGGCGTGGAGGTGTTAAACGTATATCCGGCCTCATCTACGAGGAGACCCGCGGCGTCCTCAAGGTGTTTCTGGAGAACGTCATCCGTGACGCCGTCACCTACACCGAGCACGCAAAAAGGAAGACCGTCACCGCCATGGATGTGGTTTATGCCCTGAAACGGCAGGGCCGCACCCTTTATGGTTTTGGTGGTTAATCAACCTGATGGACGGGCGCACACCACCACCACCACCACGACAAACAAATATACGGACCTAATTTTAGGTCCACATTTAAATCGCTAAAGAGTTGGTTAGACACTGAGTAAATCGTTGAAAATATATCCAATAACATGATCCTCTCTAATTCTGGACTTGTGGTATGAGTATAGGTTGTGTGTGAACGTGTTGGAACCACTTCCTAATAATTGTCAGTCAGTCAGTCAACATCCACCTAACCTCCAGGTACCTCACCTAACTTCCTGTAGCGTCACCGAACCTCACGAAATGTAACCCAATGTAGTTTATAATCTATCCTAACATGACATAACATAACCACGCACTATATTACTTCGGTAAGAGTAATGAGTTTTAATACGCAAAGTTGCAGTTAGCATTCATTCATACATACATACATACATACATACATAACATGCTAGTGGCAGGGGGGATTGAAGTGAATTTTAGGAGGATAGAATAGGTGCAGTGGCTAAACAGCGCTTGCGTGAGGGACTTTAAGCAGCAACTCGCCTGGATGCGGCAGGATAGAGTCAGGTCAAGCGTCCGGTGCATGTTGGGTTCCGCCATGGTTTCTCAGTGTTTGGTCGGCTTGATTGTGTGTGTGTTGTTTTCTTGTTTGGAGGAAATGTCTTGGTATTCTTCTTCTTAGCTTGAAGTTGATTTTCTTCTAACTCTTCTCCTCTTGTTGTTCGTCTTCCCCGTGTCTGCTATCATTCTGTAAAGACTCTATATATGTATGTAGGTATGAGTGAGTAACAGTTGCCGGTTACAGTGATACTTCATATTCGCTGGTGTTGTACTGTATGGCTTCGGTATTTCTTAATATACAAACGGCACCGTTAGGGGATTGAGGTATTTAAAAACCAGCCTACATTACTTATATATAGAAATAAATAATGTGGCTTGGACAATAATGACGACTACTCTCTCCTACCTAACCCAAACAAGGGCTTTTCGAAAGTATACATTGGACACAATTGACTTAGTACATACATTGGTGGTTTAACAAAAGCCCTCATTAGAGAAAGGTGAAGGAGCACACAGTGAACATACAGATTAATGTTTGCACGCATAGATCATGTAAGGTGAGGTGTTGAACACCAGACACGTAGTGTAGTAACTCCCTCACAGATGGCGTTATGAGGGGCCTGATGATGTAGCAGTTACCTCACAGATGGTGTTATGAGGAACTTCACATGATGATGCTGTAGCAAAACATTCACTACGTGGTGTCGTAGCATCTTGGGGACACCACGTGGTCCACATGACTCACTCATTCAAGTGGGTGAGGTGTGGTCCCAGGCCTCTCTATCGTGGAGTCTCAGGGGAAGTATAACCGGGTACCTGGGACCTCACTGTGTGAAGGTGGTTAGCTAGCTTGGGTAAGACTCAACTGCCGAGTTGTTTTTCACTGAGTTAAGCACTGTTCACCACTATTC
Source organism: Homarus americanus (assembly GCF_018991925.1). Taxonomy (NCBI): domain Eukaryota; kingdom Metazoa; phylum Arthropoda; class Malacostraca; order Decapoda; family Nephropidae; genus Homarus; species Homarus americanus. The sequence continues at coordinate 16,104 of NW_024755569.1, forward strand.
ATCACTGGTTCCATTCCTTTGCCAAATGAGATAGTACCTTATGGCAAGAACTTGTTGATAGTCCGGTGGGGAGGAGGGTTCAGGGGAGTGAGTTGGTATGGGCCAACATATAAATAATAATAATAATAATAATAATAATTAACGGTTTATTGAAAGTGCTTGGCAGCCAGAAGGCTGAAAATATACAGTTACATATTTGGGGAATGGGTTACGAATTACAAATAATATACAAGTAACATGAGTGACACAAATAAGACATATAATAACTAGCTGGGGAAAAGCTCAAACTACAGTTCATTTCAACATAGTGACAGTGCAAGGAGTAGTGTTTACTGGGAGTGAGTACACTGATTTATTACAAGTTATCGATAATTTTTACAATGGTTGGGACTGGGCTGTTCTTATAGAGATCAGTTCGTGCACGTATGGGCTGGATGCGGTTGTGGTGTCGAAGAGCAATTCTCGGACTAGGGATCTCAGGTGGTAGTAGGAGCCGGTGTCGGGGATGGTGTAGAAGCTTCTTACCAAATTTGCAGATGAGGTCGTGGTGATGGTCAGTGAGAGTCTAAAGGGTCGGTCAGTGTGTTGAGCGCTTCTTGATATGTGGAGTAGGAAGGGTAGAGAATAATCTTGCATGGCCTCTTTTGCACTTTTTCTAGGTGTTTACGTTGTGTGGCATTTAGGGAAGAAGACCAGGTGAGCTTGGGAAGTATGAATGTTGTGTAAACACTGAGGAGCTCGTGTGCAGGAACACCGAGGGACTTGAGTCGGCGTAGGAGGTGGAGACGGAAACTGGAGGATTTGATAACTTCACTGACGTGTGGTTTCTAATTTAGTTTGTTGTCTATATGTATGTGTGTGTGTGTGTGTATATACTACTGTACTTTTTAGATCCTCCTACGCAACCTAACCTATTATAGTTAAGTATAGTAGGCTATACACTATTTTGTTAGTATGTGTTATAAAATGTAATTGCATGTTATTATTATTAATATTATTATTATTAATATTATTATTATTCTTATTATTATTAGTATTATTATTATTATTATTATTATTTTTATTATTGTTATTATTATTACATACTAATATAATACTAAGTTGCCCACCAGATTTCCTCAGAGATGGGAGGAGCACATTGGCGGCGGTGTTGTTTATACTCCGCCCGATTACTGATTCCTATTCACCGAGCCAGAGCTGGCGGGCGGCGTGTTATGTGCCACGTTTTGTTTCCCATTGGGCGTACCGCTCAGCTGGGGAGTTGGAGATTTCATAAAAAGAAAGTTTGAGTGGAGAGCACACCTTTTCCTTCACATACAGTTATCTTAGACCATCTACTAGTATAATAGTTTGCACAAAAATACTCTACACTCTTTATAGGTTATTGTTATGTTGTTGTTTTTTTTTTTACTTCTCATCAGATTGTGCATTCAACTAATATACACTAATAGTGTGTTTATTATTATGTTTTATAGTATTATTTCGTAAAATATTGGGTAACACAATTATAGTCACTAGTATAGTCTATTATATTATTGGGGTTTATAGCAGTTTGTGGTCTAATAGTATCATGCTTTATGAGTGGTGTTCTATGTAGTGATGATTAGGCAATAAAATATGCTTTGGGTGTTTATAGCAGTTTGTGGTCTACTAGTATCATGCTTTATGGGTGGTGTTCTATGTAGTGATGATTAGGCCATAAAATATGCTTTTGGTTTATTGCTAACAAAATATACTTTGCTCTACCGCTGTAGTGCAATACATGGTGAAACTTACATACACCGTTAATAAAGTATTGATGGAAGAAGAAGTAAGAGGAAGAATTGTGGAGGTAATGAACAGTGAGACAATGTATAGCCTCCGGGATGGCGGCAGCGTTTCTGTTATTAATATATAATAAGACAATAGGAAAATATGTTGTTGTCTCTACCTGTATTATTACCTTTGCGATAGCATGGTTAAATTTGGGGAGGACAGAGGAAGGAGCAGGAGGTTAGGAAGGGATTTGTAGTGGGAGAGATAGTGTCTGTGATCCTCGGATCACCACTCCTCGGATTATGTCAGTTCAAGTTTAGAAGCTCAATCAACTTTCCCTGATTACGAATTGGCAACCTTTCGATTTACAACAGGTACCTACTTACTGCTACAGTAGGTAGGTGAACAGGGACCAAGGGGGCTAGGAAGAGTGTCCAAACAACTTGCCTGTGTGATGTAGTCGTGGCCAGAATTAGGTTAGGATACAGACACATCTGGCTAGTTAGTAACGCTGTACCCATACCGGAACACTCAGCATGTAAACTTTGTGATACACCTTTAAAGCACTATATTATTGAATGTGACACTGTCAAAGACATCTTGAACTATGTCATTACTTCATTGAGGACATTACATTCTTGCTGTTTATCCCAAATTGGCTAGCCCACACACTGATTAGTCTACAATTACAATATGACTCCAATGTATGCTGCTGGTAAATGTGTACTGTCAATGAACCAGAGTGAAAATAAGGTCGCCTCCCTTGCTGCTGCTGCTGCTGCTCTGCGCCCTTCTAAGTCCCGTTTAAGTCCCCCACCCCAGGCCCCCGCAGTACCCCTTCACATCTACACCATTCAAAAACATTTACACTCAATTTGCACAGAGTGTTATCCTGCAAAACGTTGATGTCGTATATTTCTCTCTTTAAGTGATATCCTGTGGCTCCGAAAGGAGCCTGTTTGGTTAGGTTGTCTTGTGTGAACGAACCTTGGGTTCTTATTTCTTCTCTGTCTTCTTGGGGAGGAGCACAGCTTGGATGTTAGGAAGGACACCCCCTTGGGCAATGGTGACTCCAGACAGGAGCTTGTTCAGCTCCTCGTCATTGCGAATGGCAAGCTGAAGATGACGCGGGATAATGCGGGTCTTCTTGTTGTCGCGGGCGGCGTTACCGGCCAGCTCGAGCACTTCTGCTGCCAGGTACTCCATGACGGCTGCAAGGTACACAGGGGCACCTGCACCAACACGCTCAGCATAGTTGCCTTTACGCAAGAGACGGTGGATCCTACCCACGGGGAACTGGAGTCCGGCCCTGCTAGAACGGGACTTTGACTTGCCCTTCACCTTGCCTCCCTTGCCGCGTCCTGACATGTTGCTGCTGCTGCTTTTCGTGATAGGAGTTAAATTTCCGCCCGCCACCTTGGTCTTTTATACCAAGCTCAGGATCAGGCCAGGTGGCCGTCTCGCGGACCCAACCAATGTAAGAGAGCCGTAGCTGCAGCCAGTCTGATCCTGAGCGGCCCGCTCGGTATATAAGGAAAAGTTAGTCGGGCCAGTTTTCAATTCTCTCGCTCCGCGCCACGAGTAACTGTGCCGCCATGCCTCCCAAAACTTCCGGAAAGGCTGCCAAGAAGGCTGGAAAGGCCCAGAAGGCCATTGCCAAGGGTGACAAGAAGAAGAAGCGCAGGAGGAAGGAAAGCTACAGCATCTACATCTACAAGGTACTGAAGCAAGTGCACCCCGACACAGGAGTCTCCTCCAAAGCTATGTCCATCATGAACTCTTTCGTGAACGACATCTTCGAGCGCATCGCTGCCGAGGCTTCCCGCCTGGCGCACTACAACAAACGCTCCACCATTACAAGTCGGGAAATCCAGACAGCTGTCCGACTCTTGCTGCCCGGTGAACTGGCCAAGCATGCCGTGTCTGAGGGCACCAAGGCTGTCACCAAGTACACCTCTTCCAAGTAAGAGGTTACTTGTGCACAACAAACACGCCATCCCACTACTACAACTTAATCGGCTCCTTCGGAGCCACAGTTACATGTTAAAGAGACAGTTACCGACAGTGATATATTGAGAGGGAAATAAATAAAAAAAAATTATAATAATCTGCATTCTCTATTGGCGTAGAAACAGGACTAAATCGAAACATTATAAATAAATAAATAAATTCTGCGTGGAGTACTTTTACACCCACTGCAAAGTGACATACATGGAGTGTGTTTGGGTTTCATTTCTTGTTTGCAGCACGCCTATTTCATGTAAACAATTCATTTTATTTTATTTTATTGAATTTTCTTTTATTTTAGTTATTTATTTACTTACTTATTCTTTATATATTAATTTGTTACTAGCTCTTGTTTTTTGCACCCACCCACCTCCCGAATTGATGACCTACTATACATTCGTGCCTGCACGACTGTTACCAACTTACCGTTAGGCGATTTGGGTAACCGAAATTAACGCTCTCCTACCACCAACCATTTCGATTGTCATGAAAATTATCTTCAGAACAGTTCTTTGGCCCTGAGAAGGGCCGAGTTATAGATGTCTGGTAGGTTTTGTTGTGCTTTTTCTTTTTCCCCAAGGAAGAGGACTTAAGCACGCTCTCCGCGGATGCGCCGGGCCAGCTGGATGTCCTTGGGCATGATGGTAACGCGCTTGGCGTGAATGGCACACAGGTTGGTGTCCTCGAAAAGACCCACCAGGTAAGCCTCAGAGGCTTCCTGCAGAGCCATGACGGCAGACGACTGGAAGCGCAGGTCAGTCTTGAAATCCTGGGCGATCTCACGCACCAGGCGCTGGAAGGGCAGCTTCCTGATGAGTAGCTCTGTGCTCTTCTGGTAACGACGGATCTCACGAAGGGCGACGGTTCCGGGCCTGTAACGATGGGGCTTCTTGACACCACCGGTGGCTGGGGCGGACTTGCGAGCTGCCTTGGTGGCAAGCTGCTTCCGTGGAGCCTTGCCTCCAGTGGACTTGCGGGCAGTCTGTTTAGTACGGGCCATCTCGACGACGAAATAGTCAATACGGGCGGCCCGGTTGTTGTTGTTGTTGTATAGATTGTCGGACCGTAGTCCGACACGGGCCTTTGCCTATAGGCGGCCCGTTTGGTGGTTCCGGCTGGAGCTCCAGGAGCAGCCAGACCGGATTGGGATTGGAGGTGGTCCCACCTGCAGATTGGAGGGATACTGCAGGTTGCAAGTGTGAGCGGACCCCCGATCAGTGGACGCTTACCACCGGCCCCCACTCTTGGACGTGGTCAGCCTCGGAGTGGCGCGCCCCCCGAACTGGGGTCCGCACTTGCTGGGAGAGGATGCTTTCTAAGCTATCTGGGTGGTGGGTATCGTGTGATGACCCGGAGTAGGTGGTGAATGTGGTCTGTGTGGGCCTTTCGGGTTAGAGTGGCCGCTGGTGTTGTGTGTGTTTCTTGGGAGATTTGAGTTCTGTTTCGGAGGCTTTGTGTGACCTCGCAATCGAGGAGATAGTGTTCAAGTGGGTTGGCTGCTGGCTCCTGACAGTAGGTGCATTCCATGACGTCATTTCCGATCATCTGCCAGGAGCACTTGTACCCTAGTCGTAGTCGGTGAAGGCTGACTTGGGTTTGTCTTGGAGTTTTCTTGTCTGCGAAAGGTGGTTCCCCTTTTGTGGCCGCCAGGTACCATTTGGCTGATTGGGAACCAGCGTTGAGTGCATGAAGGAAGCTCTTTTTGATGTGGAGCTTGGTAGTCTTTCTGAGGTGATTTTTGATCTGTTGCACACTTGCTGGAACTTGGATGTGTACGCTACTGGAACGTGTAGCTGCCTTGGCTGCTTCGTCTGCCACGTCGTTTCCTCCGATCCCTACATGACTGGGAATCCAGTGTAAGACGACTGGTCGGTTTTGGCTTTGGAATTCCTGTAGCTGTGCGAGGATCGAGGTGATGATGTGGACGTTGTCTCTTGGTTGACTGTGTTGCAGCGCCTGCATGGCCGATTTCGAGTCCGTGTGAATTATGACGGACTTGTTGTGTTGTGTTGCAGCGTGTTGTAGGGCCTTTGAGATTGCTACCAGTTCTGTTTGTAGGGTGGAGCAGTCGTTGGAAAGTCTCCATTTGAGGGTCTGACCTTGGGTGTAGAAGGCCGCTCCGGATCTGTGATGTTTTGGGTCCACCGAGCCGTCTGTGAAGTATGATGCTGCATCAGCCGGTGTCTCGGTGGCTATGGCTTGGAGAGATATTTTTTGGAGGTCCTCCTTCTGGAGGTTGGCTTTACTATCGCCGAGGTCGGTGAATTTGAGTGTGGCTGGTGGAGGGCTCCATGGTGGAGGAACAGTGTAACCATTGTCTCGTGTGTCTTGGTTATTCTTGACGAGTGTTTCTGCTTGCAGGTGTCGGATGACCTCGCTTGCCTCGTGCGACCAGGTGGCCCCTCGCACTCTGTGGTCGAGGTGGAGGGAGGCACTGATTCGAATCTTGGCAGCTGTGGGCTTGTCTGCTCTGCAGATTTTGGCGAGGAGACCGGCTGTCACCTGCTTGACTCGTACTGCCAGGGGTGGTAGCTCGGTTTCCATTTGCAGATTGCAAATTCTGGTCCACATGGGTGCTCCGAGCATGGTCCTGAGAGCATTGTTTTGAATGACTTCTAGCTTAGCTATTTGGTCTTCTCTCAGTCCAATGAGTGCTGGAGCACTGTAATCTACCAGCGATCTGATGGCGGCTGTGTAGTAGGCTTTGAGCACATGAAGGTTTGCTCCTGCGGATTTGCTGGTGAGCGACCTCATTATATTGTGTCTGCTCTTCGTCCTGTGCCTGAGATACTCGAGTTGCGGCTTGAAGGTGAGTTTCTGGTCAAACCAGATTCCAAGACACTGGTGGGCGTTGGTCCAGACTACCGGCGTGTTTTGTATGGAGAGCGTCTTGTCTGGTGTGTCTGTGCAGATGGCCATCGCTTTCGACTTGGCTGGATTTATCTTGAGTCCAAGTCTGTTGCACTCCTCTTCTATAAGTTGGAGTGCGTGTTGCGTGTTGGCTAGTCTGTTCGATCCTCTTACTATAAGCTGTAAGTCGTCTGCATAGCATAGGAGCTTGGCTGTTTGTCTGAAGGGAAGTTTGACTAGATTTTCCATCAGGACATTGAACAGCATTGGACTGAGGATGCCTCCTTGTGGGGTTCCGTTTTCATGGACCCTGTAGCTTGAGGTTGCTCCCTGAAAGCGTACTCGTGCTTCTCTCTGTGTGAGGTAGTTCTGGATCCACCCCAGCAACCTTCCTTTGACGCCTTTTTTAGCGAGCGTAGTTGTAATGGCCAAAGGATTTGCTAGTTCGAAGGCTTTCTCCAGGTCGAGGAAGACCACCAGAGCTGGTTTGTTGTCCACTGTGCTGAGTATCTCGGCGATGTTGTTGCCTGTGCCGGTGTTCTCGGTGTAAGCAAAGATGTGAGGGTGTGGGCTGCCTACTTTCCACTTGAGTCGGTTGAGAGCCATTCTTTCTCCGGTCTTCGCTATGCAGCTGAGAAGGGAGATGGGCCTCGGCTTGTCTGGTTCTCTGGGCTTCGGAATGGGCTGTATATCTGCCTTCTTCCATTCCGGTGGGAGTCTTTGTGCTGTCCACGAAGCATTGATGGCTTGCAGCAGAGCCTCGTGTCCGGCTGTACCGGCATGAGAGAGCATGGAGTAGGTTATCCTGTCGGCCCCTGGAGCTGTATCCTTGCTTCGTTTTAGCGACTTCTGGAGTTCTTGCTGGTTGAATGGTCTGTCAGTGTCATCTTCACTGTTGCAGGCCTCTTCTATCATCTGGAGTCTGACCTGTCGCAGACGCCGTTGTGTCTCCTCCGCCTGTCTCGGGAGGTTCTTCGTTGCTGCTCGGTCAGAGAACAGTTTTGCAAGTCTCTCGGCTTCCTCTTCTGGGTTGGGATGAGTTGGTGGTGGTGGTGTTGCCTTCCCAGATGCCCTTCGGATCTGGGCCCACATCTTGCCAAGGGTGGTGTGCTCGTTCAGTTCGGAGCACCACTTGAGCCAGCTTGCCTTTTTAATTTCTTCCTTCTCTTCCCTGGTATCCTTGACTATGACTTGCAGGAGATGTCTGTTTGTTGCCGTGGGATGTCTCCTGTAGTTTCTTCGGGCCATGTTCACTCTGTGGTTGAGTTCTTTCACCCTGGGACAGTAGTACCAGTAATCATTGTACTGTCTTGATGTGGGTTTTGTTTTTGGGATAGCCTCTTCTGCCGCTAGGTGAAACGCCTCGACCAATTGGTGGTGGAGGGTTGTCTCATCCGCGGGTGCTGCGCCGGCCGGCTGTGATTTTTCGCGCCACTTAGCCAGGTGTTTCTTGAAGAGTCCCCAGTCTGCCTTTTGAGTGTTGTATCTCCATCTCGGGGGGGGTGGAGTGGGGAGTTTGTTCACCTTCAGCGTTGTTAGGGTGGCGAAGTGGTCACTGGTCAGCGTGGGGTGTATCTGCCAGGAGGCCGAAGGCTGTAGTGCACTGGAGACGAAGGTTAGATCTAGCCTTCCTCCCCTAGTGTGGGTGGGCTCTCCGGTGTTCAGGAGGCAGATCTCGGGTGTATCTTGAAAGGTGGTGTATAGGTGTAGGCCGTCTTCATTTGTGGGGCTTGCCGAGCTTAGGAAGGGATGATGTGCGTTGAAATCCCCTCCTATGAGTGTGGCGTGGTCGGCGGCCGAAGCAAATAATTGAGTAACCTCCAGTGAGCCCCTTGGGTTCTTGTAGATGTTGTGAACAGTTAATTCCCGTTCTTGGAGGGTTACTTTGACGGCCTGTGTCTCGATGTTTTCCCCACATGGAAATTGCTGCGTGACATCGGCGGAGGGTATGCTTGACTTGACTAAGATCATACATCCTCTTGTTGACGCCTGCGTGAAATGCCTCCTGTATGTCTTGTAACCGCTGAATTTGAAACAGTGGTGTTCTTGTAGAAGTGTTTCTTGTAGGAGTATGATGTCAAGCTTGTCCTTGGCTGCTGCTTCTTGTAGGAGGTGTTTCTTGTTTTTGATGCCCTGAGCATTCCATGTTAGGATGTTCAGGGTGCTGACGTTTTCCACCACTGTTTCATCGGGGACTTCTGGTGGTCCTCGATGGAGATGTCCAAGTTCGATTCCAACTGAATCAGGTCCATGTCTTCGTGTTCTGTGGTTTTTGCCTTCTGGGCCGTGGTTCGGTTCAGGGGAGTTGAAACGTCCAGTTTCTTTCTGGGAGCTGTCGGTATCTTGGGAGCTGTCGGTGTCTTGGGTTCTCTGGTGGCCTTCTTCGGTGTAGAGTGTACCTCGGCTGTTACTCGTGTGCGGACCGGCGTGGCTTCCTCCACTGAGGTGGCTGGAGCTGTGGCGACTTGCCCGAGGACGCTCCCCATGAGTATTTGGAGCTGTGTGGGTTGGATCTTGTGGCCCAGTAGTCCGGCTAGGCCCTCCGCGAAGGTCGTCAGTACCTTGGCTAGGTCTGATATGTGTATCATTCCTTCTGGTGCCTTGGTGTGTGCTTCTTTTGTCTTTCTCGTGGTTGTCGTTGTCTGCTGCTTGGGTGGCTGAGGTGTGGCTGTAGTGAGGCCCGGAAACTGGGCTGCACTCTGGGTGTTGACTGGCTGAGGAGGTTGTCTTAATTGTTTGGGCCTTTGGGTTCCCCACACGAAGGTACTTGGTGGGGCTGGTGTGTAGGCGGTGGGGGCCGGTCTTGCTGCTGGTCGGTTTGCCTGGACCCTCTTTGTTCTCTCGGAGCATCCAGGATTCCAGGCGTGGTGTTTGCCCCCGCAGTTGGCACACTTGGGGGCAATATTTTCCCCATTTTTCAGCTTGGTGAGGCAGGACTGTGTGCCGTGCTTCTGTGCGCAGACTGCGCAGATTTCCCTGTACGTGCACCTTGTCTGATGGTGCCCGTATTTCTGGCATCTGAAGCATCGCAGGGGCTCTGGGACGAAGGGCCTCACTTCGTAGATCCCCCAGGTTTTGAGGTCTATGGTGCTGGGGGGTGAGCCGTAGTGCGTTATGAGGACTTGTTTCGTGGTGGCCGTCTTGTCGGACAGGGGAGAGCATCTCTCGGCTTTTAGGATCTTCGGGTGGTTCTCCAGGGGTTCGAGAGGTAGTTCCTTTGGGTACCGGAGGACTACCGACTTCATCAGTTTCTGGGCGGGGTCTAGCTTGGTTGAAGTAATGGTGGTGGTGTTTTGTAGGTAAGTGTCGAGGGTGGTGGCGGAGTTCTTGTCTTTGGGGTGAACGATCATCTCCCCCTTTAGGTTGGGCCGCACTGAGAACTTGGCCAGTGGGTTTTGCTTTTCCATCTCTGTGACGGCGGCATATGTTGTTTTTGCGTCCGTTTTCGTGATCCGGAATTTTGGCAGTGTCGTTGGAGGTGAGCTGGTGGTGGTGATGGGTGCCTTGGGGGCTGCTTGACGGCAATCGTTTCCCGAAAAGGCACGTCGGCGTTTCTTATTTTCTACCTTCGTCCAATTGTCCTCAGTAGCGGTAGCAGTGGTGGTGGTGGTGGAGGTGGTGGTGGTGGTGGAGTTGTTGGAGGTGGTGGCAGAGTTCCTGCTTTTCAGGGCTTCGTTGAAGGCGCGTAACTGGTCTGCTTTCTCTGTGCGAAGCCTGTCGTGGTTCGGGTCGTCAGGTTGGCGGTTCAGGCGGGGATCGCGGTTAGGAGGGCGTACGCGCTCCATAACCGGGTTGTTGTTGTTGTTGTTGTTGTTGTTGTTGTTGTTTTAGATCCTACCTATTCCGGTTGAGTAAACAGCAAAGGAATTACAGCACTCCCCACTAGCTGGTGGTCGTAGAGTGGTTCCTGAGCTTCTCTCACGGAGCCCCGATTGGGGAAGCCTACTTCCTAGTGTATGTGACTGCTCACTTATAGACGTGAGCTAAGTGTGCCTATTTGGGAAGGATAAGGATTGCGACCCTCTTTCCAGGTGGACCCGCACGATCACGGTTTTCCTGGAAAGACTCGGCTGGGGAGGGTTTTGCTCCGACCCCCTTTCGTGTTCACAATCTCCTGGGAGGGAGGTGAACAGTTACAGGGGGGACCGCAGGACGAATACACTTTTGAGGGTGCAGGTCCCTAGGCCAGAGCGAAAAAGGAAAAATGGTAGTAGAAGGAAAAGAGCTCAAACCACGCCGGGAATATCGCGCTATAACTGCTCTCCAGCTGGAGTGTGGGTCACTCACACCACCAGTGGGGAGGGCAAGCTAATGCTCGATAAACCGAGAACGCTCGTGAGTTGTTGTGGGCGATGACAGTCGTGGGTGGTCCGGTCCGGGAAGATGGCCAACAATGGTACAAGGGAGAGGGCGGTCTTCAGAGTTCCGGGTCCAGCAGGAGGTCTTGTTGAGAGGTCTTCTTCGTTCAGGAGCGATGTGATGAGTGGGTGGCGGCCTGGCAGGCGGGCGGGCTTATATACAGACATTCTCCACCTCAGTGGCCACCTCATTGGCCACGAGTGCCGCATGCGTCATCCGCAAGCTACGCCCCACCTCCAAGAGGGAGGGACGGCCTTGGATGAACGATACTACCGCTGCGTCCACAGCACGCCACCTACTCCCACCAAACCGTGGGCGAAGCCACACCAGGACCACCTGTAGTAGCAACCACAACAACATGACTGGACGAGGCAAAGGCGGCAAGGGACTTGGAAAGGGTGGCGCCAAGCGTCATCGTAAGGTGCTTCGTGACAACATCCAGGGTATCACCAAGCCCGCCCTTCGTCGTCTAGCTCGGCGTGGAGGTGTTAAACGTATATCCGGCCTTATCTACGAGGAGACCCGCGGCGTCCTCAAGGTGTTTCTGGAGAACGTCATCCGTGACGCCGTCACCTACACCGAGCACGCAAAAAGGAAGACCGTCACCGCCATGGATGTGGTGTATGCCCTGAAACGGCAGGGCCGCACCCTTTATGGTTTTGGTGGTTAATCAACCTGATGGACGGGCGCACACCACCACCACCACCACGACAAACAAATATACGGACCTAATTTTAAGTCCACATTTAAATCGCTAAAGAGTTGGTTAGACACTGAGTAAATCGTTGAAAATATATCCAATAACATGATC
>NW_024755570.1:0-20900 GCF_018991925.1 Homarus americanus
GATCTCGGAGCAGCAGTGGGCCCCAGAGGGACAGCACATAGACCCACAGGCATGTGGACATGTCCTGGTGCCTACTAACCACTGCCTTGCAGATTAACCTTGGTAGGTATAAGACTACGGGTGTAAACCCTAAGCGAAAAATCTGAAGCGGAGACATGCTTACAGAACTCCAGTAAGACCCCAATGGCAGTGTAGGTGGAAGAGATAACCAACAAGGGAACCCAACGACTACACCAGCAGATGAAGGCAATGCAAAATGGACAGGCTAATAAGGCAAAACCCAACAAACTGGGCTATTGGCAGTCCATTGCAACTCTCCTCCCCATTCGTTGCAACTACCTGCACCACTGGACCAGGACAAGGGAGAGCCATGGTGTGTGGTTGCAGTCTGTGCTCTTGCCTCACCACATAAATCAACTCATGCACAGCCATCACTTACTACTACTCATCATACTCGATTCTGAGAGACAGCAAAGTAGGTGGGGTTGCATTCCTGAAAAATCTAACATTAAAAAAAAATTATTACTAAATGAGGATAACATCGAAGCATGGAGGACAAGCAACAGGTTTAAATGTCATGGCAGTAAACAGCGAGGACTGAACTCCCTAATAATAATAAATGAGTTCATTACGAATAGTTTCAAAGTTAAACGACAGATTTATTAACACAAAAATTCAAATTGCATACATGTACTGTACTACAACATCTTTTAAGATAAACAATAAAGTTGATAAATAGCATATTATAAAACAAAAGCACATATTTTATGTAAAAAAAAACCCAGCTCCTTCCACACTCAAACCAGCTGAGCACTCACTCAGTTGACTTAGAGATGTGTGCGTGCCTGCTGCACTGTGTGTATGCTGTGACATCACTGCCCACACATACAAACCCATGCTCTTCATTTTTCTTATTACGTACATAATTTTATATGATATTTTCTTTATTTCTAAGCCACACTAGAGTATTGTAATGATTTTTTCACAACTAATATAGTTTCGATTACATGTAACAATGGAAACATGATATCTCACAGGCCACCTCATCTCCAGCTTTTCCCACTTTCACAGCAAGTTGAGCTAAACCGAATTTTGATTGTCCTCAACTACCATGAGAGAATGGAGCGCCTGAACTTGCCTAGCTTATACAGGTTATACCTCTCTAGTCCGGCAACCTCGGGATCTGACTGGTGCTGGACCATGGAAATTCACCCTTTTCCTGCATAGATAGTGACTTGTGCTTATGCTTGGAAGCACTAGCACCACTTTCTCTGCATCATGGTCTCTTTGAAGACTTATTGAAGGGTTAAATGTCGTATAGTAGCTTCTCAAATTTCGCGAGTTTTTAATTCTTAACGTATTTTATTAGAACACACAAAAAAATAAATAAATAAAAATTTTGACGGCGGAAACTTGAATTTCGACGGGTTTGAACGGCCCGCCAACGTGCAGACGACGTGCATAATCGTGTAAACAGCGTCATTCCTCTTATGTACAAAAGATTCATTATTGTTCATTACTGAATGTCTTTTTTATTGAATTAATGTTACGTGTGCAAAATGAGCAATACAATTCATTAATAATATGTAGAATATTAAAACACATGAGGAAATGACACAGCATTGTTTTCGTTGATTACAAAACCAGTGACTGACTGGTTCTACATATAAAACTGAAGAAAATAAGACTTTGGTTGTACCTGTAGTAAAATTAATATGGTTGTTTTAAGTAATGTTATTTAATGTTAATAAATGGAACAATGGAAGTAGCTAACGATAAAGGTAAAGAAAAAAGAGAGATCGCGTATATAAGTGCGCAATGCGCATGCGCACACGTGAAAACATATCGTCATTACTTTACATAAGAATATGAAAGCAACACTTATTTACTGTTCATATATAATTTAATTAATGTTTCTGAATTTGCTTTTATTGAATTAATGTTTGTGTGTGCAAAATTAACAATACAATTTGTTAATAATACGTGGAATATTAGAGGAGACGAGACGGCTGCCGGCACTGTTTATGTTAAAGCTTACAAAACCAGTGACTGATTGGTTCTACATATAAAACTGAAGAAAATAAGACCCTGAGTTTAGCTGTAGTAAAATGAATGTAAAAAAATTAATATGGTTGTTTGAAGTACCTGCAATGTTATTTAATGTTAATAAATGGAACAATATAAGTAGCTAACCATTAATGGTAAAAAAAAAAGTGAGACTGCGCGTATGTAAGTGCGCACATGTGAAAACATATCTCATTACTCTACATAAGAATATGAAAGCAACACTTATTTACTGCTCATATATATTGAAGGGTTAAATGTTGTCTTCTGTATAGACAAGCAGACAGAGAGAGAGAGCAGCCAGATGTAAACAAACCTTAATTTCCCGTGGCTTTGTTTTTTTTTTTTAAGGAGATTAGCCCACCTGTGCATAAGTCACTGACCCACATTGGGGCCTGAGGGGCAAAAATTTAATACTCCTGTAATAATAATAATTCAGATTAAAAAAAAAAGAAAAAAAAGAAAAGAAAGCTGCATATCTACCTATTGGACAAACTAAAATCGTTCCGGACCACGGGAGTTTCTGGACCACAGAATGCCGGACTAGAGAGGTACAACCTGTACTACAGACGGGTAAGGGGTGACCTAATTGAGGTGTAGTATAAGCATCTCAAGGGGTACTACTCAGTCGAGTGTTCTTACTTGGAGCTGGCAGACGCTCGCCTAACAAGGGGTCACAGCTCAAGACTGAAGAAGCCGCAAGTCCAGAAAACTGTGAGGGCAAACTTTTTCGGAGTGAGAGTTGTGAACTCTTGGAACATTCTACCAGATCACACTCACTGCTGCAATACCTAGCATCTGTGTGCACTTTTTCAAGTAACACTGTGTTCTTGCATACGTGAGAAAGTCTCTGGGCATATTTGTTAGCCTGTGATGTGGGCAGCAAACTTGGGAAATGTTGGGGAGGGACTGGATGGATGTGTATGGGTGTAGTGGTGGTAGGGTTAGTAAACAAAGCATTTTGGAGGGACAGAGGTTGCTGATACAGGCTAATGTGTCTTGAGAGGTTACCATGTGCCATATTTTAAATATATTAATCCTTCTGGACCATTTCAGATGCTGTGGGAAATTTAAAAAGTCAAATTCATTGATCTACGTAATGGACTGCTCAGAGATGGTCACTCACGTACATGGATCTAGGAATATGACAAGTAAAGGGTTAACTAAAAAACTTTTGTTTCACAACACCTGAGCAGACTCATGCACATATTACAGGTAGATGAACATATACTGTAGAAGGAACAGTAGTCTTCATAATATAATGATGACTAAGTCTACCATACAGTAATTCTATATGTTGAAATGGTTCTACATGCAATGTCTTTTATTTCACACATCTTTCTCGGTTCACACATTACCTCTCTGAGTTCCTTCCTCTTTTCCTCTAGCTTTTCATTCTGGGGGGCCAGTTCATGGTTGGCAGCCTCCAAAGCTTGTTTCTTGGGGGCGACAATCTTTATGACTTGATCATAGACAACCATGGCCCTCACCCATCGGCAGAGGCCCTCACAAGCCATTGATACCATACGTATCTTCTTTGGGTCAAAATCCGGGTGAGAGTAGAACCTGGCAGGAAGTAGAAAGTCCCTAAGTCATCCACTTCAGTACTCACACAGTTTTATGTGTCACTCAAGTCTTCTTTAAAGATAAAAGAGGGATTTTATTTTTTGTGATTTCTTGTGAAACAATAGTATGTATTTACCTGAGCATAAGATACATATGCATGAATAAGTAAATTAATGGATAAGTACATTTTAAAATGTCTCAACATTTATTTCCTTTACTTTTTGTGAGTTTATAATAGGTTTCAGGGTTAAAGTGGAAGAACACTCATTTCTAAATGTGACAGTAGGTAGTGTGACTTACACAGTTATTACTGTGTGTGTCATTCTCAAGGCGTCCATATTCAACAGCACTGTTCCAGCAACCAAGATTTTCAACTGTTATTTTACATTTTCATTGGGTAAAGGAAAATATACTGGTATAGCAAGAAAATATTCCAAGATGTAATCCGTCCTGAATAACCGTGCACACTCTTGAGTGCAAGCATCAGGTAGCTACATGTTAGTACAGTACTGAGACAGTAGTAGTAGTAATGTTGATAATTTTTTACAGCATTTTATTTGTTCAATAGTATGAGTTTATTCATATCGGTCTGTCTGTCTCGACACCACTCTGATAGCCTCTGTCTTGGTCATACTTAATGGCAAAGATGAATTACCTAATGAATACCATATCACGGAAATAATGTTTGAACTTACTTGTTGCGGACGTGAGTGATAATCTTTGTGGGAATGTTTTCTTTGTCATAGTGCAGCAGGTTCTGGAGGAACTTCATATCCCCCAACAGCTTCTGAGATGGTGCCCAATAGTCCTCAATCATTTTTCCTGAGCCATTAGGGTCTGGCTTCCTCTCTGGCTTGAGGTCCAGCATTACACACACAGCTTCCATTACCTGACATAAAGCATAATATTGAACTGTATAGTGCAGCATTGTTATTTTGGGTATTTTTACAGCTCTAGTAAAACATGAACACAAACATTGCATTAGAGAACTGGGTGATGAGAAACTTTACTGACCTGGGTGATGAAAAACATGAGATGGATGATGAGAAACACTGCATTACTGAGCTGGGTTAAGTTGTGTTAGGTCAGGTCATCTTAAGTTAGACTATGCTATCTTAAGTTACGTTATGCTAGGTTTGGTTAAAGTTATGTTAGGTTAGGTTAGGATAAAAATGACACAGAAGTCTATGAAGATGACACATGGCTTCACTCTGCCTTGTTGATGGTATTTCTCATCACCCACTAGAACTAATGTAGTGTTTTTTTATCACCCACTAGAACTATGTTTCTCATCACCCACTAGAATTGAAGTAGTGTTTCTTATCACCCACTAGAAATATGTTTCTCATCACAGACTAGAATTGATGTTATGTTTCTCATAACCCACTAGAATTGAGGCGCTCAGCATTAGAGGGGGGTGAAGTGACACTCTGGCCAAAATGCGTTTTTTGATGGATATCACTATTTTCACCCGTTGGATGTAACGCTCTAGCTAGAATAGAAATATGGTAGAAAGTCCTTCAAAATTAGGCGTGATATCGCCTCAGGCCTGGAGCTACGTATCTGGCTGTGCGCTCAGTCAAAGAAGGTGGCAACTTCCCGTTCAGAGCGAGAGGAGCGCGAGCCAATGACAGCGCGCCTCCCTCGGACCATACCCCTGAGGTAGCCAATCACAATGGATTTCCCCTTGCTATGTCACAGCTCCTCGGCCAATCCGCGCGCCCAGATGCTGCCTCCTTGTTAGTTTTGGTGCATTGTATAGCATAAGGAGGTTCAGTGTATTCTCTATGGCTATTTTTGATAACTTTTCGGCGTAACAATGATGTTGTTCATCCACGGGTGTGTAAAATGCTGTGCAATATCTGCCCGATATTGGAGCAAGAGTTGAGTGAGGCCAGGCCTTCTGGTATAGGTTCAGGAGCACATTATTCCTGAACGTGTGTTTAGTGATGACAGTGCTCACGTGGACATCCTAGGAATGCTTGGTGATAGTGATAGTGATTTTGGTATACTCATCATACAAAAAGTGACTGCTATGCATCACAAGACCTTTTTGCAGACTATGTTCCGGTACAGAGTTACGTGACATGCACTGACAGCAATAATGATGATGAAAGTGAGTCTAATGGTAACAGAGTGACACTAATGTATCACAACAAGAACATACAGACTGTGAGGAGGTAGAAATGGACAGTGACGAGGCATGCATTGACCTTGATAGTGATGAAAGTGTGCCTGAACCAACGAATGCTAATGAAAGTGAGCCCATAACTCAATCTTATAATGAAACTGAACTGTTGCCGGCATAAAAAATCAATGATTTAGTTCATGAAGAATCTGTGTGGCGATTTTTAGAGAGGGCAGAAAAAGACTTTGATCAGTACATGATTGATTATGAAGAGGCCATTTAAGTTAAACGCACTCCTCAGGATTTACGTAACTTCAAGTTACTACGATATTCAGGGATAATAAAACGAAGGAACTAAACAAAGTAAGATTGAAATACTATTATCAGAATACTCTCTTAACCAAAGAATATGCAAACTTTCTAAGCCTTTGTATTCGTCTGTTAATTACGTTGGGGGGGGGGGTTCATGGTAGGGGGTGGGATGAGTGTAGTGGTGTTTCCTCATTATTACACACTATTAAACTTAACAATATTATAAATCTTTGGCTAATAATAGGGACGGAAAGATAAATACTAATAGGCAAATGAGTTTTTATTATTATTTTTTGGGGGGGGGGGGTGGTAAAACGAGTGCTGTTTTTGGTTATCATTAACTTGTTTTACAGTATTAACCCACAAATATTAATAAAAAAAAATTGCAGAAAAATGCGATTATTGTTGGTTTGAAGATCAAACAACTCTACATCACGGGTTATTTTCATTCAACTCGCAATAAATTAATAACTATTCACTGTACTAATTTCCAGTTGTCACAGTTCGCTAGGAGAGGGATTAAGCTGCACGATAAAAAAAAGAACCCTCTAGCTTAAAAAAAAAGTTATGGTTGTTTGAACCTTGAAAACTTTCAACGTGTTTTTCTCAGCTTTTTGAATTTGGAGCTTCACCCCCTTCTAATGCAGAGTGCGTCAACTGATGTAGTATTTCTCAAAAAGTTTCACTAATGATTAGAAATACAAAAAACAACACAGGGACAAAACTTTTCATATATCTTTAGGAGGGTGTGAGGATCACAGGGTGTGTTAGGAGCACAAAGTGACTTAAGGTCAACAGCTAGAGGATATTAAGGCAAAGTGAAGGTTTGGGGACAGTAGAGTCAGAGTGGAAGATTAGGTAAAACAACAGTGGAGACTTAGGTAGAGTCAGAGTGGAGGTTAAGGTGAGCACTCTTCATAACCAATGTCATCATTTGGTAGGTTATACTCACCAGCTTGACTCCTGAGGGCGGGTTCTTCATGGCCTTGACGACGCGTATGTCATCTTGTTTGAGGGTGTTGAGGGCGTCTGTGGCAGCATTGAGAGCTGGTACTGCCTTGGCGAGCTCCTTTTCACAGTCGTCTTTTATGGCCTGTGCATCGGCAAACTTCTTATTGGCCACCGCCTCGTCTGCCGCCACCAACTGAGAACAAATTTGTTATCAATAACCAAGAAATGAGATATGTTATCACTTTCATCTTTTTTTTTTTACCAAGAGAGGCAGGGTTAACATTAGAAGGGAACATAAAACACGAACACAAAAACAGCAATAACTAGCAAGGTGTTCATGATAGTAACAAGAACCTTGCCAATGACAATATTTTACATCAAGATCACAAAACACTGACTGAATTGTGACTACAACATTGGTTTCATTGTGGTATCTTCAACAACCTTCCATGTTTCACTTATGTTTGTTCTTCTGGGTTTGGGGAATTATACTTGTGTTTGTATCTATGAACATAATGTATAAAATGGGAAGGGTAGCTTCGATGAAACCTGGCAGGCTAAAAGGTTATTTACCTCAGAGAAAATAAATAAATTTGGGCAAGTAAAGCTAAAGAATAGACTGGTGAACTCTAGTGAAACAGTCTTTTTTTTTATCCTCTTCACCACTGATTGGCTCGTTAGGTGCTTGGGCGATCGGTCACGTCTCTGTTACTTTTCCTTTTCTTTTATCCTCTTCACCAAATGATCGTCAAGGGTTGAGTGTAGGCAAAGGAAAAGGTAATTGAAAGCTGGGGTAAATATATTCAAAGCCATGGTCACAGTCACATTCCACTGTATGTGTCTGTTGTCTACACAACTCTTTATTAGAGTTAATGAAACTTGGGACTATAGGTTGCTGTTGATTAAGAGAAATCTAGTCTAATTTTGGAGAAAGCAGGTCAAGGTCACACTTACAGTTCACAGTCAAAGACAATATATTTCACATCTGTTAAATTTGCTAGGTAGATTGAATGATCAATAACCACATAAATTTTTTATGTATTTTAGTGCATGAAATATAAAGGGCTCTTTGAACTTGATTTCTTATATATTTTCTCTTAATTTAAAGAAGTTAGTTGTCTAAACCAACCAATCTATCTAATTTCATTAAAAACAATTAACTCGCTTCGACATATTTTCTACACAACCAAACTCACACATGTAGTGTAGTTATAGCACCTGGTTGAGTATTATCTGTAGTACATTTCTGCACTTCAACATACACACTGTACCATCTATTACAGAGTTAGAGATGCATCTTTTTGTTATAGAATTATTAATAGTATTAACAGGTAAGTTTGACAAGTGAAAGATAACAGCTTCACACCTCTTTTTTCCTCTCCACTTGGATGGTGTCTTGTTCGATCTTGATCATAAGTGCCTCCGTGTTGGCAGAGGTCTCCACTAGGCGGGGCTGCAGCAGCTTTAGCTCTTTTTGCAGTTCAGTGATCAACAGCTTGGCCTCTTTCAGTTTCTCCAGACCTGTCACATACCTTCAGAGATGAAATGGTTAATGTTTTTGGCACTAAGAATGCATATTCATACATTTAAAATAACTTGGGCACAATATTATTGATTTTCACAAGTAAAATAAAAACAAAATCGAAGTTGGGTTGTAACGGGCCGAGTTTTCTCTTTACAATAATTTACCATCCAGCTACTGTTTTCTGTTAGTATTCTATGTACTCATATACTTATTTGTTCTGTGTAGCATTCCTCCAATGAGTACCCTGTTTAATATACTTATTCTCCTTCCATTCTTTACATATATATTTATTCTTATATGTTCTTACTTATATTCTTATATGTTCTTTACCTCTATATACCTTATATTCTTATATGTTCTTACCTTTCTGAAGTATACTTTGTTTTATGTCTTTCTTATACATGGGTTAGTCTGGGGAACCATGTTATTCTTTGTATAACACTTTTTATACTTACAAGGGGTAGCTGCCACCACCCAGACTTTTCATTATATAACAGAACTCATGGAAAGTTGTTGGGTAGTGTGGTAGATGTATAGGCACGTGAGTAAGTATTATTTTCTGGGAACCAATGTTTAGAAGGAGTAGAGTGGTGATACTCAGATTACTAACTCAATATTTATTAATACAGTGAGTGGAGAAGATGCATCTTAGATTCACTCAGGCTAAACAGAACCGAAATTAACTTATTAAGTCATCAAACACTTCAAGAACTTATTACCTCATTAAACACCTCCAAATATTCATTACTTTGTTGGACACTGTTGTAGTATTTCTGTGACAAGTAAGATTTAGAAATGCTTACACACTGTCAATAACCCTGGACCCGCAGGTCTTACTTTAACAAGGAACAAATTATCTTCTCAGTTCGTGGTTAGAACATCATACTCTCAGGTTATTCTTTCATGATTACTACAGATGAATACATAACACATTGGACTAACTCCACAATTATAGTAACATACAATACCTCCTGTTAGTTTGCAAGGAACAACCTGGTACCTTGAACTCTCATTCAGTGGTTCAATACTTAACCTGGGATGACTATATTTCTGCTAGTCATCCCTAAGCATGGATATTAATACGGCTCCATACAGATAACCAAGAACAGTGGGTAGACCATGATCATATGACCGAGTCAGTGGGCCAGAGTTGTTTACAGCGACCGCCAAGCTGAAGGCTCGCTCGCTAGGTGCACTCAGGGAGGTTGACTCGTTACACACTGGCAGAGTGGTGGGGGCGCTTCCCGGGGATCGTGTCCTGGGATTCTAAATGCGCCCTTAGAGACAGTCTTCAAGAACCATGGTGCCCACAGGTAGCCCTCGACCTTCAGGAGAGTGGCTAACACATCCGCGTCTGTAGACGTGGGAGAAGAGTCACGAATGCGTGAATATTTAACTTCACTATACAAAACATACGTCTGGCACCGGTTCAGACGATAGCTAGAGCTCTACTTCACTTGACTTAATTGGCACTGAAGGTACTATGTTGAAACATGAACACTGATATTCGCAAAAATGACTAAGTTAAACTGAGTTAATATGGCGGCGTGGAACACACGTGAACCTACCTGTAGACGTGGGAGAAGAGTCACGAATGCGTGATTCTCCCTCGTGTAGAGGTATATACGTGCCCCCGCTGGGCAGCTTGGGCCTCCATATTCATGCCAGAAAGGTCAATCTTACCAACAACATACCTTCTCTACCATGTTGGATCACCGTATATTTAATTATGAACTCCGGTGTTCCGGATCAGGGTACTTTCCTATGTCTATTCATATAATCTAACCAGAGGTTGAGCTTGCCAGGAAAAGGTGGAATATACACGTTGATAACAACACTTCTGCAAGCTCAGGCCTACAGCGAACAAGGAACTATTCACAGGGAGACGTTAGATCTTGGAGATTATACCAGTTGACAGAATAGTTCAGGAAATTAATGACTTTCTTAAATAGGTAACTGACACTAATTAAACTACAAACATCAGATTCTCTGATGTCGGGGCGACAAAATAACATAACTTCAGTAGCGATCAGAAACTCATGGGTATTCTTAGGGAACAAAACCGATGGGTAGTGTTTGTCCTGGCAGACTCAACACTCACTTACTTGACACGTCTTATTAACAATAAGGACAGTTGAAGCGTTCAACACCACTCACAATGGATCTTGAATGTTTCAACTGTAAACAGACATATCTAAGCTGACTCAAAACCAGGGTGTTCTCTCTCACATTCAAATTCATTATATAGAGAGGTTGGTTTCAGTAAGTCAGAGAAAATGGGATAACGGAGGACTGAGGCGTCTTGAAGTGATGAGAAAACGGACTCCTCAGATGGAGGACTCAAAATAAAAGCAGAGGTACATGTTTTGTGGGCTATTGAGCGTAATATGAATCATTTGATTTTGGCGTTAACTGACGTGTACGACCGTGGTCGTTATAAAGCTTTCCCCTCCCAAAGATTCACTATTATGCGGTATAGTCAACAAAACATTCACAGTAAATACACAATTTCAAACACCATATCTTGCAGTACTGGGGTAATGGTAAAAAATACAGACAACACACATGTTACAAAATTTTCACATACATAAAATTTTGCAACTCAAATGAATAATCACAAAAACTCCCAGACCTGGGCAGATAAAACTAACAAAGCAATACTGGTCATGACCCACAGAAGAACATAATCATACATCAATAGTACAGACATAATAATAAAAAACAGGCCGGCCTTAATTACAGTTTTTGTACATTTGTAACGACACCATCCACCAGGATGACAGGTAGTTTTCCTCGAGGCGGTTGATCAGATATGTACGACACTTTTAATTACAACATCCACTAGGATGACAGGTAGCGTTGTAGGACACTTTCAACTACAACATCCACTAGGATGACAGGTAGCGTTGTAGGACACTTTCAACTACAACATCCACTAGGATGACAGGTAGCGTTGTAGGACACTTTCAACTACAACATCCACTAGGATGACAGGTAGCGTTGTAGGACACTTTCAACTACAACATCTACTAGGATGACAGGTAGCGTTGTAGGACACTTTCAACTACAACATCCACTAGGATGACAGGTAGCGTTGTAGGACACTTTCAACTACAACATCCACTAGGATGACAGGTAGCGTTGTAGGACACTTTCAACTACAACATCCACTAGGATGACAGGTAGCGTTGTAGGACACTTTCAACTACAACATCCACTAGGATGACAGGTAGTTTCCCTCGAGGCGATTGATCAGATATGTATGACACTTTAAATTACAACATCCACTAGGATGACACTGGACCCAAGCTTCAAAATTCATCAATTGAGATCTCAAGCTAGGAGTAGATAGACTGACCCCATCCAGCCACTGAAGTATTTGGGTTGACCTTACCACAAAAGAATCATTCTCCACTCGCGGGACGAGGCAAGATCTGAATGGCCAGAGTATGGACTCAAATAGACCTTAATGCCAGCGACCCGGTCCCCATGAAAAACCCCAAAACCTCAGTGCCCTTCTGTTACTTTGCAATGCAGGCTTCTTAAACTGAACTAGGCCCATGTACTCTTGTACCTGCCTAGCAATTACTTCACCATGCATGCGTCTTAAACTGCACTAGGTCCATGTACTCTTGTACACGCCTAGCCGTGACTGAAGTCCAGCCCAACTACCTCCTACATTAACCCAGGCCTACTGCAGATAGGACCTCCAAGCAACTTGATCATTCACACCAAACGATGTTCTCACTGCAGTAAGACACATCTACTCATTCCTCTTGTCCATGGTACATACTGACAATCCCTCCCCCAACAGGGTCACTCTGGCCACTTGACTGGCGAAGCAAACAGTTGATGTTTACGATCAACGAATCTCAAGTACTAAGTAAGGGCCCTTGACACAAGTAAAATAAAAACAAAATCGAAGTTGGGTCGGGTAATTCTCATAGACTAAAATTCATCAATAGATGTACAGTAGGGGGCAGTGAAATTTTGCTCAAAGCTGCACTCTTCAGGCATTGTTCCTTATACATATCTAAGACTCCATGCCAAATTTGAAGCTGATATGTCGAGGTTTAGTCTGCCGCATTTTCTACTGAAATTTTTAAATTTACCTACAGTACTAGCCAAACAGCCGCTGTGGCGGTGCAATGTTCTGTTCAGTGTTTATCAACTTTTTTTCATATCTCTTATTTCATTTAAGTTGTCTTGTTGCAGATGAGTATGGTGCTATGTCTATATTGATTATCAGCCTCATTTTGTCCCTGATCCAAGGGCTCTGACAGACACCAGTTCACAGAACCGGACAAGACTCCCTACACTGGCTGCCGCTTGTGACCGATACTTGATTAGTGATTATGCTGGAGCTGCCATTGCTACTGCCACCTTAACTGACTATGGCATTATCACAAAGGATGACAAGAGTCCGGTTATTGGACCACATAAGCTGCGGGATGCGAGACAAAAATACCGATTTAAGAGGCAAGACATTGAGATGGCTAGTTTAGATAATTTGACGTCACTCTATTTTGATGGTAAGAAGACCGCCACTCGTGTGATGATAAAGAATGAGAAGACCGAGAAATGGAGTTCGAGGATGATGGTGAAAGATCATTATGTCATCATGGTTGAGCCTGGCAATGAATATCTCACACATGTGACTCCCAAGACTGGACACGGAAAGCAGATTGCCAAAACTATTCACGAGTTTCTGGTGGAGAAAAATCTAACCCAGCAGCCCATTGTGTGTGTTGGTTGTGATGGAACCAATGTAAATGTAGGATCAGAAAATGGAGTCATTCATCATCTTGAAATGTTACTTGGTCACCCGCTCCATTATTTCATATGTCAGCTTCACGGAAATGAGCTGCCTTTCCGCGCAGTTTTTTATCACTATGATGGTAAACCAAGTGGTCCTGAGCATTGGCGTGGTCCCATTGGAAAGCAGATCAAGGAGTCTTTGTCTGAGCTTCCAGTTGTCGCCTTCCAGCCAGTCAGTTTCCCTGTGTTTAATGATGAAGTGGAGAAAGATCTGTCCTGGGATCAGAAATACCTGTATAGGATTTGTAAAGGAGTTATCACAGGTGTTGTTGAAGATGACTTGGCTGCTATTGAGCCAGGTCCTCCCTGTGTGTCAAGGTGGAACACCTTATGGAGTAGAATCCTCAGGCTGTATGTAGCAACATCAAGACCCAGCCATGAGTTGAAAAGAATTGTCATTACAATAATAAAGTTCAGTGCTCCAATGTGGTTTTACATCAAGATACACCCTTACGTAACACACGGCTCAAGGAACGTATTCCAGTCCCTGCTATATATGAAACACCTGAATAGTGAGGAGGAGACGATAGTGAAGAAGGCTGTCCAGAGAAATGCATACTTCGCCCACACAGATCAACTTCTTCTTGGTATGTGTGCAGATGAGGACATGACTGTTAGAGAAAAAGCTGTCTCAATGATAAGAAAAATTAGAGAGGAGAATCAGCAAAAGGAAGAATGCACTGGCAGATCTTAAGAGGAGGAGGAAGATTCTGATGCTGCTGTTGACGAGAATTTGTTAAACTATACTGATGAGGAGGGTAAAGATGGAGATGGGAATGAGGATGTGCCTCCTGTAGTCAACATGAGAAAGGTGGTGACTCCGAAACTAAAGTGGCAAGCAAAAAACTATCATTCCATGATTAACTGGAGGAATGAACTCAAGACTGAGCCTCCTTACAGTGCTTCTCTGTCAAATCTACAGGTTAATGACATTCTTGAGACACCATTAGTGGTGCCCAAGTGGCCAAACAGCACTCAGGCGGTCGAGAGAGGCATAAAAGTGATGACTGAAGCTTGCACTGAAGTGACGGGATACGAATCGAGAGATGGATATATTAGGCAAAGATTATTGTCTAGGAAAATGATGCCAAGGTTCCGCACAAAAAATAATTTCAATATGAACTTGTAATGATTTTCTATACGGTGTACCTGTAAAATAACATGTGAATTAAATCGATGTCACCCATGTAAAATTTATCATTATCCTGGAAAACATTAAATGACACCTAATTTTTGGTATACACTAAAAGTTGACAAAAAGTCGTTCGCGATGCGGCAGGTAAGTATGCATGAAATGGCATGAAATTTTGCACAGGTGTTTGTTACAGCCATACAAACGATGCCTGAAAAGTGCAGCCTGCAACTCAAATAAAAGTGTGTTTTCCCTGCCCCCTAATGTACAGTATAACATTACTAAAGCTGGTGATGAGCTTCCTGAGCTTTACCTGTCCCGTAGTGTGAGGATCTCTGAGCGCTTCTTAAGGAGGAGCTGCTTGAAGGTGAACACGAGCTCCAGGTAGGAGGTGGGTGTCACATAGTACCTCCGCCGCAGCTGCTCATAGAACCTGTAGGAGCACTCATCAAGGTCTCATGTATATCTGGTTAATTAAGGTATTGGAGGGCTACCAACGTCTCATGTACAGTATGTCTTATGGTTTTAATGAGGTCTTGGAAGCCCACCAGGTTCTCATGGGTTAATTAATGTCTTGAACCCCTGGGCTTCAAGTCAAGTCATATGGTGTGCATCTATAGAGCTTCAGGTCACCTCATATGAAATTTTGACATTTAGTGGGCCTATTTGAATATAAAATGCACTAAACTAACTCAGAATAATGGGATAAACTCTCCTGTCTCATGTGGTGACATGCGAACTTCACATGCTACCACCCACAATGCCTTAGTACCAATCGCGTCTCAAGATGCAGAGGTCACGTCGATCACACTTGCCCAAGCCCAGCACCTCCATTCCCAGCTCCCAAGCATGCCAGATAAGTGGTCCTATGCCTGTGCAGTACTATTATTTTCTACATGATCATCATTGGCCAGTCAGAAGTTAAAGCACAAACAATCAAACATGGATGTTTTATTGAAGAGAGTTTTCTGACTGTGGTAAACTGTATTTACATAATTAAAAACAATTTTCTAGTATAAAAAGACAGACATCAGTCTATAGATTGCTCAGGTTTGCCTACTTGAGAAACAACTGGATAAATGCTAAAATGAAATCCACACGAAGCAGTCTTTGACCCTTGGTAGTTAAACTGAAAATGATAACATAAGCAAGGTTTGGATGTCCTTGAAACTACCTGTGGGCAAGGTCATCAATGCTGTGGTGGAAATACTTGCAGACAGTGACACAGTGAGCCAACAATGATGCCTCCAGTTTAGTTTCCTGCAGCAGTGATGTGGCCACCATCTCCAAGGCATCATCAGGCCATGCAGTAAACCTGAACAAGAAAAGGTCATAATCTTGTGACTCTACAGAATTATACTGGCATTTGCCATTTAACAGAACTGCATTCTACAGAGTTTTGAAGTTATGGAACTCAAAAACAGAGGATATTAGTCACTAACGATCTACTGTCTTCCTAATAGAAAACGAGCTGTGGTTGCCATACTGACCAGAACGTATAAAAAATTGTCCCAAACACAATATCTGAGAGAGAAAC
This sequence comes from Homarus americanus, assembly GCF_018991925.1. Taxonomy (NCBI): domain Eukaryota; kingdom Metazoa; phylum Arthropoda; class Malacostraca; order Decapoda; family Nephropidae; genus Homarus; species Homarus americanus. The sequence continues at coordinate 16,034 of NW_024755570.1, forward strand.
AAAATAAAAGTCACTCGATTTCCTCACCGTGCTAAGATGTATAAATACCCTATATAAAATCCTCGTGGCACTTAGTATTTCAGCTATTACAAAAAAAATTTAGCGGTGCTTTCATTGTGCGTATTTACACCCGATTCGCCAGGCAAGACGACGACGGTAGCAATGCGTGTGATGGAGGGTGTGGGAGGGGGTTTTGAGAATTGCAATTAAATGCCAGGTAGCGACGTGTCCTCGAAACACATCGACCCCATGGTTAACAATACCTTTTTTTTGGAGGACTGTACATTTCATTCTGCAACCTGGCATTTGTTTGTGTTTTTTGTGTATGTTTTTTGTATATGTGTTTCCATTGTTTTCCTAAGCTTGGCCAGAGGACATTAAGTGCTAGAGGCAGCAGTGGCATTAAGAGAAACAGGAAGGCAATTAATCTGATGTGAAATTACATGACAAGCATTATGTTTCTTGCTGGTAACTGTACTAAAGTATTATTTCTATTTATGATTTTATTTGAGAAGCAGGTATTTATTATACTATTTTAGTGCATATTTACTTGATACATATAGTAGTACTGTATTATATTTTGGGGGGTAAAAATTTTCCCTTTAAGAAGGCAAAATTTTCTTTGGAAACACATTGCCAATTATTATTACAGTATTGTTATTAATGAAATTATTATCATTATTATTATTAGCATTATTATGACAGTATTACTGTACATTATCATTATAATTCTTACTAATCTTATTGTTACTGTATTACTATTATTATAAAGCCCTGCATAAAAAGGATTAGCACTATAGATAATATCAATGAGCTCTCACATAGCACTGAAAGTAAAAACCTGTAAATTTTTTTTTATTAACTTTCTAAAATCCTATAAGAAGAAACCATTATTGTACCACAACAATATTATACACTACACTACCACAACATTACACACTACGCTACCAGGGACACCTGACAATACACAAGTGAGGGACACCTGGCAACACGACATCTTCTAACACATGAAGCAGTAGACCCACCAGGACCTACCAGTCTATAGTGCAGCAGTTAATGAGGGAGGGGAACATCCTGAGCCTGGTCCTGAAGGTGTCACCTATGGGGGACATGGCCACTACCAAGTGCAGGTTGGCCCTCACTCGCTCGTTGAAGTAGCCAAACAGTGTCATAGGTGAGAGTCCATCTTCTTACCCTTATTGGGATATTAATCTGAGGTTACAATATGTATTATATTGGTTGAGGAGTGTGGTCCACATTATAAATATAAGATGACCCAATGAAACAATTATCAGATGAAAGTAGGATACTCTTTCTTGTTGGGATATAAAAATTTTGTATCAATTGAAGATAACTGAAGATTAGTCTTCCCAGCATATTTTACTACAGTAGGTTAGGTTAAGTTAGTGTTAGTGTTTAAACATCAGATGAAATAAGCTGAGATGCTTAATCTTCCCGTGGTCCCAAAATTTTCAATGTTTAGCTGGACCTAACTCTAATAAACAAGATAAATATAGTGAAAATACTGTACAGTACCGTACATCTATAAACTTTATCTGAATTTCTAAGTTATGTACGTAGCGCTCAAGAACAGTAAAGTGATTTATCTACATGAATGAGTAAATAGTGCATAACACTTATTCAAAAGTATACATATCCTAAATATACTACAACACAGCAACATGTACAGTATATGGTCAACAAGTGCATTACAGGAAACAAGTAATAACACAACTAAATTACTATTATGAGCAGCCCACCATGGTATCAATTCCAGTTCTGTATTCCCAAAGCTTATATGGGAACATCCACCTCTACGTATATTTGTGATCTTACTTCACGAGTTTAGTGATAAGGCTCTAGCACTCAAGTTGACGCGCACATGTTCCCTGACTCCATTAGTGAAGGAGCCATAATAACAGAATCTTGATCTTCCAAACCCAGCCAGGGCAAGGATTCTCAAAGCTTTAGGCTTTGTACATTAAATTGTTTCTCATAAATGGAGATAAAGCAAGGTTTCAAATTAGCAGACATAAGAAAGAGCATACAAATAATGCTCAAAATGGGTTCCAAATTATACTGAGTGTCTACCTACACTGGTACTTTATTTTATCACCAATTAGAGGTCAATGTTAACATGAATTCTGACCCAGTATTGTCAACATATTGTAGTAAATGTTCACATGAATTCTGACCCAGTATTGTCAACATATTGTAGTAAATGTTCACATGAATTCTGACCCAGTATTGTCAACATATTGTAGTAAATGTTCACATGAATTCTGACCCAGTATTGTCAACATATTGTAGTAAATGTTAACATGAATTCTGACCCAGTATTGTCAACATATTGTAGTAAATGTTAACATGAATTCTGACCCAGTATTGTCAACATATTGTAGTAAATGTTAACATGAATTCTGACCCAGTATTGTCAACATATTGTAGTAAATGTTAACATGAATTCTGACCCAGTATTGTCAACATATTGTAGTAAATGTTAACATGAATTCTGACCCAGTATTGTCAACATATTGTAGTAAATGTTAACATGAATTCTGACCCAGTATTGTCAACATATTGTAGTAAATGTTAACATGAATTCTGACCCAGTATTGTCAACATATTGTAGTAAATGTTAACATGAATTCTGACCCAGTATTGTCAACATATTGTAGTAAATGTTAACATGAATTCTGACCCAGTATTGTCAACATATTGTAGTAAATGTTAACATGAATTCTGACCCAGTATTGTCAACATATTGTAGTAAATGTTAACATGAATTCTGACCCAGTATTGTCAACATATTGTAGTAAATGTTAACATGAATTCTGACCCAGTATTGTCAACATATTGTAGTAAATGTTAACATGAATTCTGACCCAGTATTGTCAACATATTGTAGTAAATGCTAACATGAATTCTGACCCAGTATTGTCAACATATTGTAGTAAATATTAACATGATTGTTCTATAAACTATAAACATTGGATGGTATGATCGAAGACTGAAAATAAGTTGTTTACAGAAAAATAAACTTTGAAGCTTCAGTGAATAATGAGGTGCTGTTGTCTAGATGAGCATGTGTGGCAAGGGAGGTCCCCAGCCCTCGTGGGGGAACTGGCTGCTCTCTGCCATGATAACCTACAACTATGCATAAGCCATTATTGAACAAGTTCTTAAACATTAAGACATTGAACAATCTACAACTATGATCAAATAATCAGGAAAATTATTCATCCTCACCTTAACCTTCAAGTAAGAGGTTGGTTATGTTGTGGCAACTTCCTATTAATGGGTCATATTTCATAGTTTCACCATTTATACAAGTTAACAACAAATTAAGGCTTTTGTGCTTCTTTCCATGACTTTTACTCACTATTGTTCTTGATACTTGAACGTGAGACTACAGCATATCAAGTGTAAAAATATTGAGCGACCATTAACGAATAAGTCCGAACTAAACTACTGGGTCAACAGTCTGATGGTCCAGGGTGGCGCCTAGTACACAGCGACACTGCTGTAAAGCTGAAAAGTGTAAGTAATGTGGGCAGATAATAAACCTTCATATGTGCCTAAGATAACACCAAAAAATTTTGAAATTAAACAATATGGTGCTGACAGGGTGATAAATTCCAGGACTCTTGTCTTGGGCATGAGTATGGACATGTATCACCTGTGTGGTGTGTGAGGAGCATTCACTTTGCTGTCTGATGCAGCTGAGGTGACCCTCACGAGCACTGCTGATGCAAGTCTGCCATTACTTGCACCGACATTTACTGTGGTGGTGCAGCACTGTTGTGTACCTTTATCCCACTACTATGGCATTTTAGTAATTTTGGTAAGAAAGGTGTATTGCTGCCATGCTGCAACACACAAATGTCTTCATCTGGATAAGTTGGCTATTAATTGTTTGTTGGAATTATTTCATCAGTTTTAGCCCGTAAGAGGGATGTTACTGAGACAATGGCAAGACCTATGGCAGATCAACACCAGGTCACCACAACATGCTCGCAACACTTCTCACAATAAGGCACACCCAGGACTTTACTACTCCCTGTATTGAAGGGTTTATTGCCAACTCTTTTGTGTTGGTCAACAACAGTAATGGTTTGGCTTTCTCCAGACAATTTACAACATGCATGAAATTCACATTCTTACCACGTCAAGCCCCTGGAAAACAACATGGACTTGTTTGTCGTGTTTCCTGAAAGTCATTATCAAGGGTTCCAAATTATTTTGAGTAAGTAAAGAAGACATTTATAGTGAGTTTATGCATCTAAAAATCAATTTCATGCTAATTCTGAATCCCTTAACTTAAACGTGTAAAAATTTTTAGGTGGACCGGGGAAATACATATCTCCTCACCACCTACGTATTTAAAGTAAATTCAGTTAGCATGTCACTAATTTTAAGACCAATTGTAACGTCATGAACACCTTCCTTATTCACACTTCAACACAAAAGGTTCTAAAATCAGTATTGTGTCAGTCTGAACCCCTGATATGACTCCTGAAGGTGCTGTGAATTGGCCATGACTAACACAGGACCAAAACACTATAGTTCTCTTTTGTCCTCACTACCAGGTCTTAGGTCATATATCTCAGGTGTCAGGCAGGCTTTATTACATACCATCTCACAAAATGATTTCTTTGCTACAACCACTACAGTGTATTTATTTGATAATCAGTTTTTGTAAAAAAAAAAAAAGAAGAAAGAATGCACATTACTCCTGAAATAATATCATACAAAAATCAAGTTGACTATAAAAGTACCTACACAAACTAAGAATATTTACTTCCATAGTATTACTATAAAAAATAAAGTCTATTAATTCCAAATGATTCCATGCAAAAATTGTCTC
>NW_024755571.1:0-35915 GCF_018991925.1 Homarus americanus
ATTTTCGGCAGACTAATTCTCTCACTTTCACACCAATCTCTCTCAAGCTCTACGGATGTGTCTAATTCTAAGTTACTTGACTGGGACTCTAAAAGGTCTCATACTTTAGAAGAGATCTCTTATATCTCTTTGTGTCTTAAAATCAACCACTAAAGATACACACAACTCTCTTCTCCTGTCTTTAAAATCGGAATAAATCCCCCGATTTTTTCTTTTCAATATAAAATCGTTTTACTCTTGAAAACTCACAAACACGTCTAATCTTTCAATATATATTAGCTATATTATTTGTTTATATATTAATAATAACAATATGCATAATCCTATCGGTCACTTTTCCTCAAATCAATCTTGGGTTCTAAGATCTAAAGAAAATATCCCTCGTATATAACTCATCCATCAGTCAAGTAACGCAGGGTGAAACAAGCTGAAAAATATGCTGACTGATCTTTCAATATTTGTGTAAAAACCTGTAATTACCATTGTTATTACCATACCTGAGTGGTTGTAACATCCTCACATGATTGGGAAAAAAATCTATCAGTGAAGTCAAGGCAGGAGGACATTAAGGTGTTTCTTACCTGTAATTAACCTGTGATGGAAAATATATGGTTTTTAATCTCCTCTAAATAATGTACTTAATGTGGATTTTCCTCACGTACGATAAACATACATCAGTCAGGTCAGTAGTAGGTTAGACTGAGTGTCTTTATAACAGAAATAATACTAATAGTTTTTATCCGCTCGCAGGAATTAAGTGTCAATTCGTGATTATTAATCTAAGTCACACGGTGAGAATTTAATCCACTAAGCATTTGAATTATGTGGATTTTCCTCACACGCAAAAAATATCTATTAGCAGAGTCAGTAAAGGAGCGTAGTGAGCTGAGTAATACCATAAATAAAAACAAATGTGTTATAATCTCACTAATCTCACAAGAGCTGAGTGTGATCATTGTTATTAACTCTGAGGAGCCAAAACGTGAGAATTTAATCTGATATGAGTTGAAATGGAGGTGTGTGTGTGTGTGTGTGTGTGTGTGTGTGTGTGTGTGTGTGTGCGTGTGTGTGTGTGTGTGTACAAAAATCATAAACCACTCTTAAGGTTTTTTCTTTTTTACTTATTTATTTTAATTAATATATTTATTTTGGGTTATTTAATATTTATTGACTATTATATTATATTTTTTATTGATTTTGTTATTATTGATGTATTTGTAGTCTATATTATTGTTATTTAAATAGTATCTTCATTTACTCTCTTTTTTCAGTAATTATATTTTTTATTCATACTTAAAGTGCTTATTAATTATCGTCTTTTCACTAATTACATTTTATCATTCATCTTTCTATTTACTTAATAATTCCCAAAGTAATATTTCAAAGTTATTATGAACAAAATATAAAAGATATTTATACTTTCAGATTCACAGGTGATGTGAAAATATTACCTTAATCTATATATTCATGTACATTTTGCAACACGTAAATAAACACTTTCTTTCAATCTATGCAACACATGTAAATAAAGTACTTTTAATTTGCCTCTCTCTCTCTCTCTCTCTCTCTCTCTCTGACTCCTGTAACTCATAACAAACAAAAATCTATCCATCTATTCATCCCCTATCTATCTATCTATCTATTTATCTATCTATCTATTTATCTATCTATCTATCTATCGAACTTATATGAGAAAAAAACCTTTCATCTATTTATCTATCGTTATTCGTCATCAATTCCTCCTCCCCTCCTCCCCATCCATCACACCGTTCCCACGTCCATCTTTCGCCCTGCCCTACGTCTTCCTCCACACGATAATAATAGAAAAATTAATAAAATCACTACTACTACTACTACTAATAAAACTACTACTACTACTACTACTAATAATAATAAATAAAAATAATACCACTACTACTACTAATAGTTTTGTCACATCAATAAGAAAGTTTTTAATACCGGTACATCGGTTTTCCGTGTTCATTTCATTACCTGCATGGAACCTTTCCTTAATTCTCGTCAGGTATGTCTAGGAGGCCTTGCTAAATTTTTGGGAAACTTTAGTGAATTCCTGTCAGGTGTGGTGTGAGACTTAGCAAACAACTGACCAACTGAGAACCTAGATTATATTAACTTCACACAGGAGATATACACTGGAACTTCTACAGCGTCTTTGCCACATTCTTCTGATTGTTAGTATCCAACATTCATCATTTAAGCTTCACCAGAGACCTTTAGCTCCTCCTTTCCTTGCAGTATACCGTTTGCTGCATAAGGTTCAGCAGTACAAGCAAACATTCAGCAGCTCCACCCCTTCCTTTCTTAAACCATCATCAGTGTTTGCTTCCTGCGTCTAGTTCCTGGCTTCTCTCTCTCTCTCTTTCCATCTTTATTAACACGTACGATCATCTTCCTGAAAAGCAATGGAGGAATATTCTTCAACTTTTTTTTTTTTGTGCTTCAAGACGCTGTACGTGATTGACTCTAAGCCTTCCCAACTACTCACGAGGTTGATGTACTTGTAGGGAGTTTTTATGCTTTCTGTTGTCCCGAAGAGGTGGCTGTAGAGGTGACTGTAGCCGTTCATAGTGTCATTAGATTCTGAGTTCGTCCTGTAGTGAGGATCAGCTTATTCTCACCTGGATTTCCATGTGTGAATGAGATAAATTTCTATCATTATGGTGAGACTCGGATATCCTGAAAAACCATTCATCAACCTGACAGAAATATCTGGACACATCTGTTTAGGTCTTCATAGTCATCATTTAATTCGATTTCTTCAATTTGAATAGTTATAAACGTTTGTTCACCTGTTCACTGATCAACTCTGCGTCTTCCGTTCATCATTTACACAATCAACTCTCTCTCTCGGGGAAACAGTTTTATGACAACAGCTGATCTTCACCAACACTGATACATGTTTCTGAAAAAATAACTCAGCTCTCAAGGAAAAAAAGTATATTTATGTTGTGTGAGGGAAGTGCCTTCAATGTCTTACTGGCTTCATATCTAATCTCTGTAACTTTCATTAAATTTCAGGCACAGATAAGTCAACCTTGTAGAGCTGAGTGCCGTGTTTGTCTGCCACATCATCAAGTTTATCAAAACGATGAAGTAGTGTGACGGCCAACATTATCAATTCATCCTGACACATACAAGTCTCCTGACACATACAAGTCTCCTGACACATACAAGTCTCCTGACACATACAAGTATCTCCTGACGCTGCTCCATGAGACGTTCAGGAACATTTTCAGGAGTAAGTCATTTACTGTGTACAGGCTGAGGGAAAATATGCTCTGTAATATTGATCTTGTTATGAACTTTCTCACAATCTTCACATCTCACAGTTGAAGCCTTGATTAAGTAAGAGAGTTCAATACCAAGAGACTGAACATTATTTCCAAATGAATCATTGGCATATGAGAAAGCAGATTCGGCCTTATGGATATTACAGGTGAAAAATTCAACAAGAGTTTCCTTCACATCTTTAACTAGAACCTTCATTACATTTGGCCCATCACAAGATATCTGTAACAGCTGTACCAAGTGTAATTAAGAACGAAAGATAAACGTTGCCGAGGTGAAGCTGGTCAGAGAAGCATGGAACTAAAATACCCAACTGCAGTTAATGTATTTCAGTCGTGGTTTCGTTAATCACCAAACAATATGGTAAACCTCAGTTGTTTATCTTATGTGTTTAAAAAATATTACCCCAAGTCCTTCATAAACAATGCTGTTGGCTTTACCACGCTTAAACTCTACAGAAAACAACACTGGAACAACTTTCACCTAGACATTAACAGGCAGGTGGTAGACATTAACTGATGTATGGCTTCAGCTGCAGTACTATAGTCTAAGATAATGACAATACGTTATAACTAACTATTGACCGCCTGTACAAGATCAAAAGTCATAAATGTTAGTCTAAGAAAGTTTCAGTTATCACTTAATTTTGGACGTTTTTTTCTGAATATCGAACCAACGCATCATGGCCCGTTACTTTTTATCTACGTCTCTCACAAATTACACAGTGACTAACGCACACATCCTGATCTGATCCCCATTTATATCCCGGTTATATAACAGTGATTCTTTAAAAACTTATCCTTTTAGGTGACTTATCATAGCCTCACCACAAACACTTCCGAAGACTGCATTCAGAGTATCGACATAAACTTATCTCTTTTTTCTTCAATCTAACATTTCAAAATAATTATAATTTCTCACAATCTGTTATTTACCATTTTTGTTCCATCACATAAAAGCTGTTTTTGTCACATTCTATCTCAAATTTCACGTTATGTAATTATGTCGCATTTTGTTACAGCGGATTATTACTGTAAGTTACAGTTCTCACAAGACAGGGTGGCGGCAGTGAGTCCTTCTGTATTCCTCAATTTAACTGTTTATAATCTAATTTATCTATTTATCTATCTATGTATTTATATATGTATTTATCTATGTAGTACCTCCCTGTTTGATAGCTGCCTACTACCTATGCTGATACTATAAATAATTAAAATCATATATATCACTTCTAACACCTAATATAACTTTTACCACTATTTAAAAATCACTCAAATATAATTCCTAACGCACAAAAATATATAATCTTTAAAAACCTATATAATCACAAACCTTTATAAAAATTAAAAGTAAAAAAAATCGTAATATATTATTTTTTAACACCTATCACGATATCAAAATAATTCCTTACGCTATTTCTAATTCTTCTTATAAACAAAAAAGTAAACTATAGACAATACAAACACCTACTGTAATATTCAACTATGTAATATCCCTTAAGAATGAGAAAGGATCCAATATTCTTTAAGAAGGATTTGTTGTATAATAAACCTTTTCTTAAACCTTTACTAAAACAATGAAACAGTCGGGACACGTACACAATAAGGCTTGTTAGTACTATTGGTATATTTCTTTATTCATGTCAAGAATTCTCTCCTCCCTTAATTAAAAATCCCAGGTAAAAGCTGTCAGAGGAAAAGGAAAAAAATCCAGCTTTCTTCATTTTAGGGGAAAACAGCGAGAGGCGGCAGAGGTTTATTTGGCGCTGGTAAGGGTGACGGCCAACACCACGCATGAGCACTACCACCACCATCACAACACCTCCCCACCCACCCCCCATCAAATCAATATTCTGCATTCACCGAAATATAGTGAATAGATGCATAGAACACACGTAATAACAGGGGAATAATAGTAATACGTATTAATTTGTTTCTTTTCTGTGGTTTTAGTTTATAGAATGAATTAAATGTCTTGAATTGTAAGGTTTGTCAGGGCCTAATTTTGCGATCCCCCTCCCCCTCCTCCTCCTCCTTCTCCACTAACTCCTTACAGTCTTCACGTATGTATAAGAAAAACTGCCTACATAAAACACTGATTGTAAAAAACACGTAAAATCCCAGGACTATTTAACATAGGCCTAGTGTACTATATAGGCGCGGAAATTTACAAATTTATTTATTTATTACAAGGAGTAGGAAATATCCTTATCGTAGGAACCACAAAAAAAAAATTACCACTGAAATTAAATTAAAAGTAAAAAAAAAATAACCCATGAAAATGTTTATTATGTTTATCAGTCATTATTTAGCAGTAAACATTATAACATGGTTCAAGTCATTATACTATCAGAACATCAACCATGAAGCGAGAGAAATATGAATGATCTCAACAACAACATTCTAAACATCACATTCAACATTATCTCCCACTATCTCACAAGGAGAATATATGACCTTGAGATATATACAACCAATTACACTCATAATATCACGAGAGATGTTATATGAACCGAAGCCTCAGATTTTAACACTAAATCTTTAAATAACATCCTGAGAGTTATATCTGGTAATAAATTCGTAGAGTTATAGAGAACAGACAAAATCACACTTTAGTAGAACATCATAGAGTTGTATTTGATTATAAAAAACGTCATTGATATTTAGAGCACACACACACACACACACACACACACAAGACGAACCATTAAATAAACTTACATTAAACTAAACATGGAACCAAAATTCAAACTATTTTTTAAATCAGATGTTACAAAATATTTAAATTAAACTATAAAATTTCAATTAAATACACCTAACATAGGATAAAATATGGAGATAATATTGAAATTTATAACTATACTGTAAATACTTTTGACTGGCATATATTGAGGAACCAAATTTATATAAACATTAATGAAAACTAAGAAAATACAAAATAAAATAGAGAAAATAGTGTTTTTTGGTTAATTATATGGAATTGGATAATAGTCTTCGTTATAGACTATGTTAACAAATCAAAAATATCAATTCGTATAATATTTACTTTATTAAATACTTCCAAATATTGATCTAAGTAATATCAAAATAGTAATAATATTCACCTGGTAAAAATATTCCCTAAATTTATAATAACCACTTGAAAAATATATCCACTATATTATTCAATTTCATTTAGTACACAACATCATGACGTTTCAGACTTCAATACTGTAACTTAAAAACGATTTATACTGAATCTATTTTTATCTAAATCTGAAAAACGTATCCGTGACAAAGCTATCAACTGACCACACACAAACACACATACATACACACAAACACAAACACACACACACACCATCCTCGACACCGGCTCCTACTACCACCTGAGATCCCAAGCCCGAGAATTGCTGTTCGACACCACAACCGCATCCAGCCCATACGTGTGAACTGATCGCTATAAGAACAGCCCAGTCCCAACCATTGTAAAAATTATCAATAACTTGTAATAAACCAGTGTATTCACTCCCAGTAAACACTACTCCTTGCACTGTCACTATGTTGAAATGAACTGTAGTCTGAGCTGATCCCCATCTAGTTATTATATATCTTATTTTAGTCACTTATGTTACTTGTATATTATTTGTAACTCGTAACCCATTCCCCAAATATGTAACTGTATATTTTCAGCCTTCTGGCTGCCAAGCTCTTTCAATAAACCGTTAATTATTATTATTATTATTATTTACACACACACACACAAAGATATGTCTATTAAATACATCTAATAAACAATGTAACCACTTAAGTCATAAACTGGATCCAAACTACAGTCAGGTATATTACATAAAACAAAACAAAATATATCCAACTGATTATTATAAATGAAATAAATCCAAATTTTGATTAATGTCCAAATTAAGTTAATACTGTATTGCCCAACTTAGCCAAAAATGCCCAAAATTTTGAAGAATGCCAATTAATCCATCTCTTATTCTCCTTGTCTTTAAAATGCCCCAGAATTTAAGTAATGCCCATTTAATTGACTCAAATAAGTCCAGAAAATTAAAAATGCCCAATATATCTATGTCCAATTATCGAAATATACAAAAATACCCCAGATTTTGAAGAATGTCCAATCAAATTTTATCCCTTAACAACTTAGACGTCCAGGAATTAATTAATGTCCATTTAATCTACCCTAACTATCCAACACATCCAGAAATTGATGAGTGGTCAATTAACCCATCTTCTACTATCCAATATGTCCCATAATAATAAAAAAAAGTCCAAATAATATATCCTAACCATGAGAAAAAAAATCATTTACATAAGCATGATATAGGTAAATATCTTCCTCAACTCATTCTTGTACACAAATATTCATTATTTTAGTATAGTATTATAAACAAGACATTTTATTGATTATTTCCGTATTATAAACAAGTGCTTTTGTTTATTATTTCCGTATTATAAACAATACATTTTATTTATTATTTCCGTATTATAAACAATAGCTTTTATTCATTATTTCCGTATTATAAACAGTACATTTTATTCATTATTTCCGTATTATAAACAAGAGCTTATATTCATTATTTCCCGATTATAAACAAGAGCTTTTATTATTTATTATCGTATTATAAACAAGAGATTTATTCTTATTTCTTTTTATTCATTATTTCCGTATTATAAACAAGAGCTTTTATGTCACAATACAATTCCCTGCCAACATTAGGCCGAGTTGTAGATACCAACTTGTCACATAACACACTTTTATCCCTACAAGAATCACTGCAACACCTAATAAGTCTTACCTGTAGTCACCTGGTGTTAATGTTAATATAAGTGTTAATTATGACAAAAAAATATTTAAATCTTTAGATAATTTCATCAAAAACTTAAAATTTTCAGACAAGTAAAAATATTTAATAATCAATATTAAAAATATATATTTCGTGTAATAAATTAATAAAGGTTGTATTTAATCTTGGTTTATCTACTACAGTAAACCTTGATACATAAACCAAGTATTTACAGGCAGTGATATAACAACAACACAACCAACACCACAATGATTCCGGTTAATATGTTGTTATTTATTAATATTTGAATAAAACAAACCTAACCCAACCTCACCTAACTTAGCACTGATAATTATAATACTTAGGATGTAATATATAGCTCAAAGTGGACATGTTAAATTGATAAGTGAATGACAGCAAACCAATATGTATTAAAACTAACATTAGTATTATTATTATTATTTACGTATAAACTAGAAAACCATATTCAGTCACTTAATATATACTTACTATCCACTAAAGTATGTGTTATGGATCATTACTTATAAATGTATTCAGGTACACTTAGAGTTACTTATGGAAAAAAATTAATTAGCATTTTTTTGTGTTTACGTAATAGTTAAGATAAAGGTGTTGATCTACCTGATATCAAGACAAATGATTAAGCGACTTCCTGCTAATCGTTTCTCAATAATATATTCTTTAACTTACGTGTTCATTATCATAGGTTTTAGCCAAATAAATTTTACGGTTAATTGACATATCAGGTATACTGTAAAATACCAAAATAAAGCTTAAAATAAATCCGTGAATATAATTGGTATCATGAGAGGTTATAGAAATTATAGTTTGGTATAATAGCCAATTATAGATTTTTTGAGAATATAAAACTAAAATATGAAGATTAGTTAGGTTAGGTCAGAAGAATAATTACATTTTCACAAATTTTACCTGAATAATCTAATCCAAAGTAACCTAACCTAACCTAACCTAATCTAATCTAACCTAACTTAACCTAACCTAACCTAAAATCACCACACAGGTTGATACTGGTTCACCACATACACAGACGACGTAACCACAGTGTAAACAAAGGTGGTAAACATGTAAACAATAATAAACAGTGTGTAGACTCAAACAGTAGTTGGCCAAGACCATGTTCCTTCTAGTCTCTCTCTCTCTCTCTCTCTCTCTCTCTCTCTCTCAGTACTGTACCAACACTTACCATCCACCACATATGGATACTTTTACCTCTCACCTCTCTCTTCAGTACTGTACCAACACTTACCATCCACCACATATGGATACTTTACTCTCACTCTCTCTCTCTGTACTGTACCAACACTTATCATCCACCACATATGGATACTTTACTCTCTTCACCTCTCTCTCTCTCTCAGTATTGTACCAGCACTTACCATCCACCAAATATGGATAATTTACTCTCTCACCATCTCTCTCTCAGTACTGTACCAACACTTACCATCCACCACATATGGATACTTTACTCTCTCACTCTCTCTCTCTCAGTACTGTACCAACACTTACCATCCACCACATATGGATACTTTTTACTCTCACTCTCTCAGTACTGTATCAACACTTATCATCCACCACATATGGATACTTTTACTCTCTCACTCACTCTCTCTCTCTCTCTAGTACTGTACCAACACTTACCATCCACCACATATGGATACTTTACCTCTCTCAGTATTGTACCAGCACTTACCATCCACCACATATAGATACTTACTCTATCTCTCTCTCTCTCTCTCTCTCTCTGTCAGTACTGTACCAGCACTTACCATCCACCACATATGGATACTTTACTCACTCTCTCCTGTACCAGCACTTACCATCCACCACATATGGATACTTTTACTCTCACTCTCTTAGTACTGTACCAACACTTACCATCCACCACATATGGATACTTTACTCTCTCACTCTCTCTCAGTACTATACCAACACTTACCATCCACCACATATGGATACTTTATCCTTCACTCTCAGTACTGTACCAACACTTACCATCCATCACATATGGATACTCCTTTTACTCTCTCTCCCTCTCTCTCTCAGTACTGTACAGCACTTACCATCCACCACATATGGATACTTTACTCTCTCCTTCTCACTCTCAGTACTGTACCAGCACTTACCATCCACCACATATGGATACTTTACTCTCTCACTCTCTCTCTAGTACTGTACCAACACTTACCATCCACCACATATGGATACTTTACTCTCTCTCTCTCTCAGTACTGTACCAACACTTACCATCCACCACATATGGATACTTTACTCTCTCTCTCTCTCTCTCAGTACTGTACCAACACTTACCATCCACCACATATGGATACTTTACTCTCTCTCTCTGTCTCAGTACCTGTACCAACACTTACCATCCACCACATGGATACTTTACTCTCTCTCAGTACTGTACCAACACTTACCATGCACCACATATGGATACTTTTTACTCTCTCTCTCTCTCTCAGTACTGTACCAACACTTACCATCCACCACATATGGATACTTTACTCTCTCTCTCTCTCTCTCTCTCTCTCTCTCTCTCTCTCAGTACTGTACCAACACTTACCATCCACCACATATGGATATTCTTTACTCTCACTCTCCTCAGTACTGTACCAACACTTACCATCCACCACATATGGATACTTTACTCTCTCACTCTCTCAGTACTGTACCAACACTTACCATCCACCACATATGGATACTTTACTCTCTCTCACTCTCTCTCTTCAATACTGTACCAACACTTACCATCCACCACATATGGATACTTTTCTATCTCTCTTTCTCAATACTGTACCAACACTTACCATCCACCACATATGGATACTTTACTCTCTCCTCACCTCTCTCAGTACTGTACCAACACTACCATCCACCATATGGATATTCTTTACTTCAGTACTGTATCAACACCTACCATCCATCATATATGGATATTTTACTCTTCACTCTCTCTCTCTCTCTCAGTACTGTACCAACACTTACCATCCACCACATATGGATATTTCCTTTACTCTCTCTCTCTCTCTCAGTACTGTACCAACACTTACCATCCACCACATATGGATACTTTACTCTCTCTCTCTAGTACTGTATCAACACTACCATCCATCATATATGGATATTTTACTCTTCACTCTCTCTCAGTACTGTACCAACACTTACCATCCACCACATATGGATACTTACTCTCTCTCTCTCCTCTCTCTCAGTACTGTACCAACACTTACCATCCACCACATATGGATACTTTTCATCTCTCTCACTCTCTCTCATTCTTTTCTATATCTATTTAGAGAATTGAAAATAATGTCGTCAGCTCATTTTCATTTATTTTGTCACGCATTTGTGTATATGTTTGTGTGTAATAATAATAATAATAATAATAATAATAATAATAATAATAATAATAATAATAATAAAAATAATAATTAACGGTTTATTGAAAGAACACAACAGCCAGAAAGCTGAAAATATACCGTTACATAATTGGGGAATGGATCTCTTGATTGACAAATATAAGAGTAACATAAGTGATACAAATATGATAAAATAACAAGGGGGGGGGAAGTCCATACTACAGGGCATTTCAACATGCATGCGTGCGTGTATGCATGTATGTATGCATGTATGTATGTATGCATGCATGTGGTTTGTATGTATGCATGTACGTGTGTATGTATGTACAGTACGTATGCATGTAAGTATGAAAGCTCTAGACAGGACCGAAGAGCTTCCTGTATACGCGTTGAGCTCGGTCGTCTGCTGACTCCACAAGCACAGGCAGGGAGGAAAGAGAGAGAGAGAGAGAGTGACTGCTGTGGGTAATTCTCTCTTCCTGCGGATATTCATGTTTAAATCTGCTTTTATCATACTGTTACCTGGACAGCTGGTATTGTTGGTGGAGAGAGAGAGAGAGAGAGAGAGAGAGAGAGAGAGAGGACACACACACACACACACACACACACACACACACACACACACACAACCAACAACACCTCCCATACCTACCACAAACACTTTCAAACTCGTAACAAACGATGCCATCCAATAACAATGAAATAATACGAAACAACAACAAAAATAAAACATCACATTTATATTCTTATTAATCTCTCTAATATTTCGTTCACATCATTGTCTATTTCGTTCACATCTGGTCTACATCGACGGTAGTTAACAGCAGTACGTTTCCTTCGTTGTAGACAATTACCTACCACTTAACTAAGCCCCGTGTTGTTAACCTGTTCCCGTATTGCTTTACCTTGGGGTGGCTGGATGTCATTAGCGTAATTAATGATAATAAAAATAATAATAATAATTCACCTTGGTATTGTACATTGAGGAAAAAAGTGTACAGTGTGTTGTGTTATAAAATTGTACATTGGATTGTTCTGTGTTATTGTACGATGGATAATAGTGTACAGGGAATTATTGTATGTTTTTGTCCACTGAACAAAAGTATATTAAAGGTTGTTTATGTACCATTGATTATATTCTTGAACATCTGTGACCAATAAATGAAGTATTGTTCATTATTCTTGTGCTGAGGATTTCTCGTGAGTGTATTATTGTACAGAAAACAATGTGTACTCTGAACTTTCCCGAAGTATCTATGTTACTGTACAATGAACAACATGTACTGCAGATTGTACAGAAGCTTCTAAATGATTTCCTTACAGATATAAAATAGCAAACTAATAGCTCTATGAAGTTTGATATAATATTGCAAACTAGAAACTATTGAAATTTATTCCTCTCTTTGGTCAATGTTGTAACTAACCGCTCTATCAAGACAAGATGAAGGATGCAAATTAACAGAAATACTTAAGAAGAATATTACAGACTGACTACTAGACATACAGTATTTCAAGTTGCAAAGTGATATATGTAGATAAAAATAATGTTGCAAACTGATCAATAGAGATGAAATAATGCTGCAAATTCATCAAAATAAATAAAAATAATATTGCAAACTAATCAATGTGGAGAAAATATATTACAAACTGATCAACGTAGAGAGATTAGATAATGTTGCAAACTGCTCTATGCAATGATAACACATATTACAAACTAACAATCATATACAAAACTACTCTGCAAACATGTATTAAACCTGCCAACCAACTACTGTATTGATATGTAAAAATGTTGCAAAATGACTACTAAAACCAAGACGTAATTATGTTGCAAGCAAACTACCCACATCATTTTGGAGAGGAACCATTTTGCAGAGTAACCTGTCTTTGTCAAAATCAAATTCACGCATTAGACAAATTCTTCTACCTGGACGTAGTTATGAAGGCGTGTTAGTAAGTAGTAAAAGGAAAACCACGACTGAAGGTTAATGTACGTAGATGTTACCATGACAACGAGGTTAATATATAGATGTTACCATGACAACGAGGTTAATATATAGATGTTACCATGACAACGAGGTTAATATATAGATGTTACCATGACAACGAGGTTATGTATAGATACCGACAACGAGGTATGTATAGATGTTACCATGACAACGAGGTTAATATATAGATGTTACCATGACAACGAGGTTATGTATAGATGTTACCATGACAATTTAAGATGATTAATACACAAATTTTCATGATGAATGTCTTAAGAAAAAACTATCATACTTTATAACACCAATGGAATATATTTTAAATAATCACCCTAATTAATATCTTCAGAATAAACAATTATATCCCACGAGAAGAAAAAAATAATTGCCTTTTATTAATTATCTTGATCAATGCCTTAAATAACTTTCTAAAACAATATTTTAATGGAATATGTATTGTCTCTTAAGATAACTAAAACTTAAAAAAGAGAGACCTATTTCTTTAACATTATCTATCACTTAACCAAGTGTCTCTCAAAACATCAGAATTATATCCCTAACATCAACATCATTTTGTCTTTAATCTGATAAGTTCACATTTTGATGACTGGTGCATAGTATATATTACCCATGAATGATCTTAGTTATCAAATTACAGTAATATATTATAACAAAATTCTATAACCTTCTGACGGACTACTACTTGTTGTTGTTGTCTATACTTGTTGTGGATATTCTCCTGGGGAAGCATAAGCAGTACAGGTAACATCATGCCCACGAGGTAAGTTTCGTAATTAGATATAAATTACCAGGTGTATATTTGTACTGTCGTAAAAATAAATACGTACCTGTAATTAGGATCATATTTTACCGTTAGTTAATATCAGAGCAAACTGGTAGTAATTTAAATATTTATATGAATTTTAATTACATCTCAAAGTTAGAAAGTATAATATTATTAATGATCAGTGACCACAGCCTCTCTCAAACACCTCCTGGTATATACACAGCACATCCATATATCCACCTTAAGGTCTAATTTATAGAGAGTATAATCCATGCACCAGTGTTATTATTATCTTTGTATGATATTCTGGATAGTGTGGAGTCAAGTGTGAGGATATTGTGTAAATAAATCTAATCTGAAGACTGTATGTTAATCATGGTTTAAGGAGATCGTGTTTCAGGCAGGCCAGATTTCTCAACACCATATCATGTTGCAGAATAAATGTTTTCTCGGGACGAACATTATTTTCCAGACTATACCATTTCTATCAACGCATGAATCATATTACAAACACATAAATCACCTTGCAGATTATCCGTTCAATAAACACGAATTATATTGCACACTCCTCCACCAATACTTCCATCATATTGCAAATCAACAGTTCAATCACCACAGGAAATCATATCACGAACATGACCACAAGCTCAGTCACGGATAGGTATCGTGGACCGTCAAACACTGTGATTACGTGATCACCTCAGATGTTGTAGCGTCTTATTGTGGGGAGTAAATTCTAGCTCTCAGGTAACCCTAGACGCAAGTAATACTGGGATAAACAACAGGAAATAATACCACCAAAACATTACTGGGAAAAAAAGGATGAATGTTATACTGAGGACAGGTAATACTAGCAAAAACAAAAAAAGATACAACCAGAAGGTATTACTGGGAAAAAAATAAAGGAATAATATAATACTAAGAACTTTAATATTGGAATAAAACAAAATGGAACAATACTGAATGATACAGCAAAAAGGATGAAAGATAAGCTCATAAGCCTATACTTGTGGTAGATAATACTGGGATAAGAAAGGTGAAGATAATATACTAGATAATACTAATAATAGTTAATCCTGGGATAAATAAAGGGCTGAATAGATACGGATTCAATAGACTATATGTGAGCAAATGAACCATGTTTCGGATCCATAGACTGAACCTTTGGCCATAAACGTTTACAGATTTAGTTAAATGTTTCGGATCAATATAGTGAACCTTTAACGTTTCGGCTGTGAAAAGCGAAAAAAAAGTCGATGCTGATGAATCTTTAACAATAGAACAAAGACGAGAAAAACAACTAATTGACCCCAAAACATTGAAAACAGCACAACCTTTTTTTTTCACCAAATTTTCTAAGATATAAATTAACCACCATGAACCTGTGACCTCCAGGTGACCTCTTGACAAACCTACGACCTCGACGACATAAATGACCTCCAGGTGACCTCGTTTAACATGTCTATGACCTTGTACGAGTATCACTGTGTGGCATAAGGGGCAATAAATCCTGATGAATTAATACACGGATGTATATAGTCGAGAGAAGAATACACATACATGGTTAAAGAGTAATGTATATTGACTACTTATCATATAGTCAGCATAAGGAGTAGTAGTTGCATCATTATATAAGTCTATCATCATTATATAAGTCTATCATCATTATATAGTCTATCATCATTATATAAGTCTATCATCATTATATAAGTCTATCATCAACATATGTCTATCATCAACATATGTCTATCATTATATAAGTCTATCATCATTATATAAGTCTATCATCAACATATGTCTATCATCATTATATAAGTCTATCATCAACATATATGTCTATCATCAACATATGTCTATCATCATTATATAAGTCTATCATCAACATATGTCTATCATCAACATATGTCTATCATCATTATATAAGTCTATCATCAACATATGTCTATCATCACATATGTCTATCATCATTATATAAGTCTATCATCATATATGTCTATCATCAACATATGTCTATCATCATTATATAAGTTCTATCATCAACATATGTCTATCATCAACATATGTCTATCATCATATATAAGTCTATCATCAACATATGTCTATCATCAACATATGTCTATCATCATTATATAAGTCTATCATCAACATATGTCTATCATCAACATATGTCTATTATCATTATATAAGTCTATCATCAACATATGTCTATCATACAATGTCTATCATCATTATATAAGTCTATCATCAACATAAGTCTATCATCAACATATGTCTATCATCATTATATAAGTCTATCATCAACATATGTCTATCATCAACATATGTCTATCATCATTATATAAGTCTATCATCAACATATGTCTATCATCATTATATAAGTATCATTATATATCCTAACAGGTGTATTTTCCTTATTAATTATTCTCACCTTAAATTCCAAACTTCACTAATTCCAATAATGACAATTAATTGAACTACGACACCTTACAATTAATCAAACCACGACACATAACTAATTTAACCACGGCACTTTAGAACTAATTTAACCACGAGACTTTAGAACTAATTTAACCAAGAGACTTTAGAACTAACTTAACCACGGAACTTTAGGAACTAATTTAACCAGAGACTTTAGAACTAACTTAACCACGATACTTTAGAACTAATTTAACCAAGAGACTTTAGAACTAACTAACCACGGCACTTTAGAACTAATTTAACCAAGATACTTTAGAACTAATTTAACCACGATAACCTTTATAATTAATCAAACTACAACACTACAAATTTAACCCTGAAATCTAGTTACCTATTTCATTCTCCAATTTCAGCACCAATTTGGTTGGTGTATGTGGACAAGCTGACCCAGCAGGTGTCGAGAAGCGAGACCTAACTAACATATGTAGCGATATGTTAGGCCAGAGAACCACAACACCTGTCATACTCAGCGGATCAATTATGCTCTTACCTGTTAACACCTGTGTGCCCACCTCGTCAGGACTAGAAGGTAGGTAACGAAGGCCTCTGTTCCTCTCTCTCTCTCTCTCTCTCTCTACATTATCTTTCTTTTATGGGATTTGCTATAGAGATAATAAACATCTTCTCTTAAATTTAAGTGTTGTATATTAGTCCAAAGACGAGATTTTTGTCATTTTAGGGACTTATACTCTTAAACAATATCTTGCCTCGGTATTAATGTTAACTCTGTGTAGAAATTTAGACATTAAATCACTGTCGACGTTTAATGACGTTTAGCTGTTATTTTAAAACGGATTTTAGGGGGAGGGAGTTTTGTTATTTTCTTTAAAAAATATATACAGTATATCCTGTCTTAAGTATTTTTAGTCATCAGAACAGGATATTTTTTACAGAGAAATAAAGGAATTCTGGTTTTAATTTGGTTACAACATCATTATTAATATTGATTCATAATTTTTTCCTGTGATCAATGGTCATGGGTGATGAGTGCCATGAGTGCCGCCGCCCTCCTCCGTGTTGTGGCACTGTGGGCGGCCGGCCATGTCGTGACCCGGGACGTCAACAAGATGGTGGCACCTTGACCTCTGAATCACCAAATGGTCCTAAATGTTGACTGACTCAACAAAAGGAAGAATTAAACTTTTTAGAGTAACGTTGAGTTATTTACAGTATCGATTTGAGTCGTGTGTGAGTAAACTGACCAACCAACGGAACTGACCATCAACAGAAGTAAACTAACCAACAGGAGAAGTAAACTGGACCAACCAACAGAAGTAAACTGACCAACAGGAGTAGTAAACTGACCAACCAACAGATAAACTGACCAACAGGAGAAGTAAACTACCCAACCAACAGAAGTAAACTGACCAACAGGAGAAGTAAACTGACCAACCAACAGAAGTAAACTGACCAACAGGAGAAGTAAACTAACCAACCAACAGAAGTAAATGACCAACAGGAGTAGTAAACTGACCAACCAACAGAAGTAAACTGACCAACAGGAGAAGTAAACTGACCAACCAACAGAAGTAAACTGACCAACAGGAGTAGTAAACTGACCAACCAACAGAAGTAAACTGACCAACAGGAGAAGTAAACTGACCAACCAACAGAAGTAAACTGACCAACAGGAGTAGTAAACTGACCAACCAACAGAAGTAAACTGACCAACAGGAGAAGTAAACTGACCAACCAACAGAAGTAAACTGACCAACAGGAGTAGTAAACTGACCAACAGGAGTAGTAAACTGACCAACCAACAGAAGTAAACTGACCAACAGGAGTAGTAAACTGACCAACCAACAGAAGTAAACTGACCAACAGGAGTAGTAAACTGACCAACCAACAGAAGTAAACTGACCAACAGGAGAAGTAAACTGACCAACCAACAGAAGTAAACTAACCAACAGGAGAAGTAAACTGACCAACCAACAGAAGTAAACTGACCAACAGGAGTAGTAAACTGACCATCCAACAGAACTGACCATCAACAGGAGTAAACTAACCAACAGGAGTAATGCACTGACCACCACCACCACCACCAATAGCTGAACACAAACCTCAACACTTTAACTCATGAAACAAGAGGCTGAACTATACACACCTGCATCGTCTATATACATGCTAAACTAATTGTAAACCTGTATGACACACACACACACACACACACACACACACACAATAAGTCAGTCTCTCCGTATCTCCCTATGAATGTCTCTCTCTCTCTCTCTCTCCTGATCGCCCACCTCTGAGACTGTAGGTATAATTATCACTTACTTTCTTTTCCTGCTTAAAAATGTTGAATATCCAGGTTAAGGTATGACGACTAATTAATACCTGGGCGCCAACTGTAACACCTGTACTCGCTCTCAGGTGGACTACCGACCACACCTGCAGGTTGTACCAAGTTGATTACATGATATGTACCGAATCTAAAATTCCATTCATCATCCCAGTCTCTGTCTTCTCCTGGTCCTCCTACCCTCATCTTTACCCATTAATATTTCTGTTATTATTCCCTCATTCCAAAATATATGACCAAGTATCTCGTTTTTCTAAGTACGTTTTCATTTATTTTTCCTCTCTCTGGTGTCTGCTGAAAGTGTCCACGGCTCTGACCCATACATCAGTCCTTGCCATATATAGCCTTTCAGCAGACCTTTTTTCAAATTGAAGTTAATGTTCCTCTTTATTAGGTCTCTACCATCAATTAATGTTAATTCGTAAATAAATAAAATATCCCATTTGTGTATAATTAATGTTACTTTATCATTAACTTTTATTCCTCCATTTCTCTCATTAAGAATTCTGAAAATATATTACTGTACACAATGTTGTAGACAGAACACAGCCTTGTCTTACTCCCTGTCTAACTTTGAACCATATAAATTCACTGTTTGAAAATATGAAATAAAATCCTATCTAAACCTGTCCATCTTTCTTCACTTAATCCTAGAATGTCCCACCTCAACCTTTCAAATTTCCCAACAAACATTTACAAACTTCTTAGCCTCATTTAATAACCTTACTATCCACGTTTCTATTTTGATTTTGTTCGCTCTTAAAACTTTTTGTAGTCGTGTTTAATGTCCAAGGCTTTACTTTGCTCGGTCAGGACTGGCTATAGCTCTCGACGGCAAATTGTCCACAAGCACGGGAGGCAAATGTGGTTGGATCTTTAGGTAACGATGATCCTCACCTGACACAAGACTACAGGTATACGTGTCTCCTGTGTGTGACTGTGAAGGATACATGAAGATACAGGTACAGTAGTTTGATATAACATTACAGAAGAGATAAAAAGAACATAGTACTCCAGGGTATAACAACAGATAACATCCTAGATAACAAGTCTCTCACATGAACACTTATCGCACACGAAAGGTATAACACAAGATATAGTTATTGAAGACGCTGAAGGAGTTATCATATATAACTAAGCTTTTCCCCAGTTCTACATATAACTAAGCTTTTCCCCAGTTCTACATATAACTAAGCTTTTCCCCAGTTCTACATATATAAAGCTTTTCCCCAGTACTATTACAAACTTTTCCCCAGCTCTACATATAACTAAGCTTTTCCCCAGTTCTACATATAACTAAGCTTTTCCCCAGTTCTACATATAACTAAGCTTTTCTCAAGATCATATTCTACCACTGAAACAAGATCCTAGAGCTCAATAATACCTCTGGACACCTTCACTCAACGGGATTCGAACCCACAAAACATCTGTCACGTTAAACGATCGTAATATTGTACATCTTATTCATTCCTCACTGACAACACAGAAGACCACAGCTGTAGGGCCACACTGTCTATGGGGAGCCACACTGTCTATGGAGGGCCACACTGTCTATGGAGGGCCACACTGTCTATGGAGGGCCACACTGTCTATGGAGGGACGGACACACTGTCTATGGAGGGCCATACTGTCTACCCATGGCCACACTATCTACCCAGGATCATACTACCTACCCATGGTCACACACACACACACACACACACACACACACACACACCTCAAGATCAAATTCGTACACAAAAACAATGACACTCGTGTTATATTTTCGTTAAACTGATGTCAGGTTAAATCAAAAACTATTGCAACAGTAAGGAACATTAGCTCGTCAGGCAGTACTGTGGGTTCCATACATGTACAGTACTTGTTTATGTACCAACTTGACCTCACAGTACTAATGTCAGGTGAGTAGGTCAGGTTAGATAGGTCAGGTCAGGTGATACTGTTATAGGTCAGGTCAGGTGATACTGTTATAGGCCAGGTCAGGTAGTACTGCTATAGGTCAGGTCAGGTCAGGTAGTACCTTTATAGGTCAGGTCAAGTAATTATATCGGGTACAATTCATTTGGGCTAAAAATAAAAACTTTGGCGTGAAAAATTACTTCATTTGACCGATAACTGTCGCTAAATATCGCTGGAAATACCGTTTCAGTCTCAAGATAGATATTTTGTACTGATGTAAATATAAATTAAAACTCAAATTAACGCTGGAAAAAATGTGTTTATGTTTATCCTTATGAGAATAAATCATTTTTAGTTTGTTGGAATAAATTGTTGGTGTATTTCTGTATTAATTTATTCTTTAAGTTTAATGAGAAAAAATTACAATTTCGTATTGGTTATTTTTTTATGAGAGGAAATTATTGCTAGGATTTTGTTATTATCTTAACCTTACCTAACCTAACCTAACCTAACCTAACCAATTTAACCCAGCCTCAACACAAACATTAACTTTTCCAATGCTAAAACGGCATGAGACGGAGGCAGTACAGCACCAGCAGCTACGGGGCCTCCACACGGCACCCCACACTGGCACTCTGGAGACGCCTTGTGCCACATTTGGTCACAAGTCTTAGTACATAAACAAAAGATATCATCATCTGTTTATTGCTATTATTTTCTTTATTTTTCTATAACTATTAATTAAGCCAATTATCTTTCATATACATTAGTAATCTATTCATTAACATACAGGTAGATAATTTACCTGGATATAATGTAAAAAACAGCAACAACAACAAATATTTCATGTTTAGCAGCCAAGGTTAATAATGATAACTTTTAACATGGTTATTAACGATATTACCAATTTACTTTCACTAATGACGTTCATTAATGATACCTGACAACGAATCTACCTGTTAGCAGTACATGGTAACACAACCTTAACATAACCTTAATATAACTTAACACAACCTTAACATAACCTTAATATAACTTAACCTAACCATTATCCAACTTAACCTCACCTTAACCTAACCATTATCCAACTTAACCTCACCTTAACCTAACCATTATCCAACTTAACCTCACCTTAACCTAACCATTATCCAACTTAACCTCACCTTAACCTAACCATTATCCAACTTAACCTAACCTTAACCTAACCATTATCCAACTTAACCTCACCTTAACCAAACCATTATCCAACTTAACCCAAAAACATAACCTTAACATAACTTAACCCAACCATTATCCAACTTAAACCTAATTTTAACATAACCATTATATAAATTAACCAAGCCACTAACCAATTTAACCCAGCTTTAACCCTAACATTAACTTCTCCATTAACCTGCATTGTTCCTTCCTTCTCCTTACTAAACTCAAGCTTCCAATAGCAGAGCCCACCAAAGGCTTCATATAGTTAATTTTAAAGTCTAATCTCCCGTTACATCTGTTATCTAATCATCTGTTACACCTTATTCTTCATTTATTCCTTTTCTTTTGTGTCTCAAGTTATTCAAGCTATTTATCCTTAATTATTTATATACACGGTTTAATTAGCTTGTTACCGACCTATACCTCTATCCATGGTAAATAAATAAATAAACAAAAAATTAATTATTATCTCATTATATTTTAATTATTTTAACAACTTCCTAGTTTAAAGTAATTACAGCAACCGAGACTTAATTATCATTGTTTATTCAGCTGATTAATACCTGTATTTATGGTTAAGGGTGATGAGTGCCAATGCCTAACGTGTGGCACTATAGGAGGGGGGCCAGGACGAGGCACTATATAGAAGGCCAGCCATCACAAGGCACTATAGGAGGCCGGCCATCACAAGGCACTATAGGAGGCCAGCCATCACAAGGCACTATAGGAGGCCAACCATCACAAGGCACTATAGGAGGCCAGCCATCACAAGGCACTATAGGAGGCCAACCATCACAAGGCACTATAGGAGGCCAACCATCACAAGGCACTATAGGAGGCCGGCCATCCAAGGCACTATAGGAGACCAGCCATCTAAGGCACTGTAGGCGTCCGGCCATCCAAGGCACTATAGGCGTCCGGCCATCACAAGGCAGGAGGCCAACCATCACAAGGCACTATAGGAGGCCAGCCATCACAAGCACTATAGGAGGCCGGCCATCAGAGCACTATAGAGACCAGCCATCACAAGGCACTATAGGAGGCCGGCCATCACAAGGCACTATAGAGGCCAACCATCACAAGGCACTATAGGAGGCCAGCCATCACAAGGCACTATAGGAGGCCGGCCATCACAAGGCACTATAGGAGGCCAGCCATCTAAGGCACTATAGGAGGCCGGCCATCAGAGCACTATAGGAGGCCAGCCATCCAAGGCACTATAGGAGGCCAGCCATCACAAGGCACTATGGAGGCCGGCCATCACAAAGGCACTATAGGAGGCCAGCCATCACGAGGCACTTAGGAGGCCGGCCATCACAAGGCACTATAGGAGGCCAGCCATCTGGCACTATAGGGCCGGCCATCACAAGGCACTATAGGAGGCCAGCCATCACAAGGCACTATAGGAGGCCAACCATATCGTGACCCCGAGATATATAAACAAGATGGCGGCACTTTACTTCACTTCTCCCCCAAATTGGTCATTAATAATCACCTATCATTAAATTATATATCATTAATTAACCCCTAAGGCCACCCAGAATGAGTTCAGATATTTTTTAAGTTCAAATTTTAATTATTATTTTTTCATTAATTCACATATTCACGAAAAGATAGAATATGTGATATGTAACAAAAATACATATGAGGTTGACAGGTGTTAAATGGGCTATACATGTGACGGACAGGTAAGGTGATGAACATATACTAAAGAACAGCTCTTGACAACAGAACAAAATGAACGAGCTTAATAAACTGACTAAAATCACCAAGAACATCACATATCAAGAACAAATCCCCAAAGAGAACAAATGAACAAGAACAAATCATAGCAAATCGACATATAATGAACAATATGAACTACAAAAATGACATATGTTTGTAATAGCTTTCTCAAAACTTACGTCAATTCCAAGCTGTACTAAACTAGCTGAAATTTGCTACGTCTAGTCCTGTTCCTCTCAATTTAAAAAATTAATCAGATTTTTTTTGTAAACGATCATAAAAGATTTGAAAAGTAATTAAATATGAAAAAAAAAATTATATGTTTCGGTTCTGCCAAAATTATATAACATGGAAGAGACGTAAATAAGAAGCACTAAATATAAGGAAATACGAAAGATACCTGAAGTAACAGAGAAAAGGAACAAGAAAAAGTAACAGAAATAAAGGAACAAGAAAAGAAAGTAACAGAAGAACACGAATAAGAGAACTATTAACAAGAGAAGAATAGGAGCAAAAATATGATTAATCAGAAAAAAAAAATAAAATATACTAAAAAAATACAGGAAAATGAGATAATTTATTGATGTAACAGGACTTAGGAAATAACAGAGTAAAGGGAAGATATGATAAATTTAGAGAGAACATTAGAGAAAATACAGAGATAAATAAAAAATAACAAGAGAACTGGGAAATAACAGACTAAGAAAAAAAAAAATAACTGAGAAATAACAAGAGAACTAGGAAAAATAACAAAGAATAGACAACTAACAACAAAAAATAACAAAATAACCTAAAAAATATAAATAAAATATAAATATACTAAATATTGTTAGTTAAAAGATTACAACAAAGTCTTTATGTTCAGTATTACAGGTTAGTACAAAGATCTATACTGTCTATGTACACAGTCAATAAATACTGTATATATGCTGATACAGTGTAAGCATTGCACGACGATTTATCTAACTATATGAATGAATGACTTTATTTATCTATCAATCAATCTAATAAATCTATCCATTTATCTATCTATCTATCTGCCAGTCTATCTAACTGCCAGTCTATCTCTCAGCGTGGCAGTACAGTATTGTTAAGGGACACACAGCTCCTTCCTCTGCCCAGCTTCCTCATATACTTACAAGGGGGCGTGAGTATTGATCCATGAGAGTATTACACTACTAGGAGTATTGTAATGCTAGGGAGTAATAAAGTACTAGGAGTATTATAGTACTAGGAGTATTGTAATGCTAGGGAGTATTAGTACTAGGGGTATTATAGTACTAGGGGTATTATGTGCTAGGGAGTTTATTATAGTACTAGGGAGTATTATAGTGCTAGGGAGTATTGTAATGCTAGGGAGTATTATAGTACTAGGGGTATTGTAATGCTAGGGAGTATTATAGTACTAGGGATGTTATAGTACTGGGGTGTTGTAATGCTGGGGTTATAGTACTGGGAGTTATAGTACTAGGTGTTGTAATGCTAGGGAGTATTATGGTGCGGTGTTATAGTGCCTAGGGGTGTTGTGATGCTAGGGGTATTATAGTGCTAGGGGTATTATGGTGCTAGGTATTGGTGCTAGGGATTATTTAGTGCTAGGGTGTTGTAATGCTAGGGATATTATAGTACTAGGGGGTTGTAATGCTGGGGTATTATAGTACTAGGGGTGTTATAGTACTGGGG
Organism: Homarus americanus; assembly: GCF_018991925.1. Lineage (NCBI taxonomy): Eukaryota > Metazoa > Arthropoda > Malacostraca > Decapoda > Nephropidae > Homarus > Homarus americanus. The sequence continues at coordinate 25,559 of NW_024755571.1, forward strand.
TATTGTAATGCTGGGGAGTATTATGATACTGGAGTATTATAGTACTAGGAGATTGTAGTGCTGGGAGTGTTATGGTACGGGGAATTGTTATAGTACTAGGGGAGTATTGTAATGCTAGGGAGATTATAGTACTAGGAGTATTATAGTACTAGGGGTATTGTAATGCTGGGGTATTATAGTACTAGGGAGTATTAGTACTAGGGAGTATTATAGTACTAGGAGTATTATAGTACTAGGGAGTATTGTAATGCTAGGGAGTATTATAGTACCTAGGGAGTATTATAAGTACTAGGGAGTATTGTAATGCTAGGGAGTATTATAGTACTAGGGAGTATTACAGCAGTGAGGAATATCTCACTGGAAAAAATCCCATCGTGTAAATTTCCACTGGACAAATTCCACCGCCAGAAACTTTAACTGGACAAAAAAATTCCATCACTTTAGGTCAGGTCAGGTCAGTTTTTTTTACGGGGAATAGCCCACCTGGGTACAGGTCAACGACCCACAATGGGGCCTGGGGGGCAAAAATTAGTAAAAAAATTTAAGAAAAAAGACTATATTAATTTACACCACGAAGATGCCGGAAAATCATCTTTTTGAAGTGACACATTGTATGAGCATGGAAACACAGAAGAAGGCAAAGAATTCCACAGTTTGGCTGTGTGAGGAAAGAAGGAAGTACTATAACGGGTTATTATAGTGTTACCGACATCAACAAACGGTGGGCACCGCGACAAGACAAGTGTTATAAGCCCACGGCCTTGCCGGCGGTACACAGGATGCCAACTCCACCGAACATTGCCCGTTAAAGTACCTGTGAAAGAGAGAGAGAAGCAACATTGTGGCGAAGAGAAAGGAAGAAAGATTATCAATTAAAGGAGGAGAGTTAATAAGACGTAAGGCCTTTGATTCCACCCTATCTAACAGTTGGACAGAAGAAGAACCACCCCACACATGAGAGCAGTACTCCAAGTTAGGACGAATGAATCCCTTCTATACTTGAAGCAACTGCTCAGGAGTGAAGTAGCTACGGCATCTGTACAGCATTCCCAGCTTTCAGGAGGCAGCTTTAGCAATGTTGTGGATGTGTGGCTTCCATGACATATTAAGAGGAAATGGTTAGGTTAGTTAGATTAGGCAAGGATAGGTGATGTCAGGTCAGGTCAGGTCAGGTCAGTTCAGGTCAGGTCAGATTAGGTTAGGTTAGCATAGGTTAGGTTAGATATTTAGCAGGTTAAAATAGACCAAGTGAGATTCTGCCACCTACCGTGTCCATCACTATTTATAAACACTTTATAGGAACCAACACTACCACATCTAAGCACACACACACACACACACACACACACACACACACGATTGTCTTGAGAATATAGACAATACACATCTCATTAGCATATTGGTGAGTGTGAGGTGAGGTGAGGGAGGTGAGGTGAGGCCGAATTCATTACTTTAGGTGAATACTTTTTTTTCAGTGAGTAAATTCGCCTCATAGTCCACACAGGTATTAATTAATTAGCTCACTTCTCATTAGTGGTAGATCACTTTATAACTCAGACAGTTGTGTATTATTAAGCTAACTCTCCTCTGTACCCAACCAGGTGTGTGTGTGTGTGTAATTCTTTTCCAGATGTGTAGTTTGTATTGTAAACTTTAACAACTACAGGTAACACATGTGGTACTGAGATTGTAATTGTTTGTTGGGGGTGGTGGTATTGTGATTGTTGTTGTAGTTGTTATTTGTTGTTGTTGTAGGTGATGGTGGTGTTGTGGGTGGTGGTGGTGGTGTTATTGTTGTTATTTGTTGGTGTGGTGGTGTTGTTGTTGTTATTGTTGTTGTTTTACTCCATCGGTATAATTAATCCCCACTCCCCCAAAAACTTCCTTCGTTCTTGTAAGTTTCAACTCCCGAAAAACTTACAGGTTACAGAGGTTATTCGCAGGACCAGAAACACGAATCTAAATTAAAACTGCAGGTTAGGTTAGTTAAGCTGGGAAGATTAGGTTAGGTTAGGTCAGGTGAAGTTAAGCTGAAGTTGAAGTGTGGTTAAGCTAAGGGATAATTTAGGTAGGTAGGGTAGGTAGGTTAGGTAGGGTAGGGTGGTAGGTTCAGATTCTGGCATTTTGTGAGTCCTGAGGATTGGTGACCACGTTGACTGCTGAGTAAGAGTGACTGTGCTGAAGACTTTACTAGTCATTTTGAAGCCAGGACTGTCGACGGATCCCAACTTTAAACAATCTAAGTGGTCTTTGTTAGTGGTCTTTCTTTAAGTGTCCAAAGACCGTTTATTCATTACGTCCAGTGAATAACGTTGACATATCACATTTTCGTCAAGACCAATAAATAACACTGTTCATGATTATTGTGTGGGAGACCACATTCATAGAAGTAAAACAATAATAATAATAACGCTTGGTCTCTTTACCTACCGAGACCAAAATGGTTTACCACTGGAATACAGATAGACCGAATACACCTGCAATCATCATCGACCACACCTGTGTTACCTGCCATCAAAACACCTGCCCTAAACCAACGACTTCTTCTCAATCAAAACATATACAAGTGTTTGTGTAATTACCGTCTTTAAGTTACAGGTACGAGACATTACCTGGCAGGTAAATAGAACACAGTTTTCTTCAGGGGTTGTAACTAATTCATTTTGTCTTGAATATAATATATCCAGTAATTCGAAGTTGGGTTAATATACCAGCTGAACTAAGTAACTCTTATGTAATATTTCCCTAATAGTTACGATAGAGTCTATATTTTGATACCATTCCTACCTTCAACATTCACCTGCAAATGAGTTAATTACCATCAAATGAATCCACATTATAATATACAAACTTTCAGTAACATCAAATATCGGTCGAGTCTCTGTAGAGGTTGAAACCATTTTTGTCATCAAGGTTGTGGCGTCATAACTGTCAACCAATAAGATGCTGGTTTACATCCTAAGTTGAGTAGGTGAAGTAAGTTTATCAGGGAAACATAGTGAGGTGTGTGGTGGTGCCTCCTCTATACACCTGCTGGACTCAATACTGGGATATTTCTTAAACCTGAAACTCGTATTTTTAAATGTTTCAGGAATACACTTAAAATTTGGTGATAGAACCAACTAAAATTTTCAAAACCAATATATTTTTGTAGTAAAAACGTAGAGAGTTAAGAACGTAAACTAACCAAATCATTATTTTTTTTGCGAATTTAATTATATAGTTTAATGACTACCGTTTACTCTTAATTACGTTTTTAAGTTATAGGTTAATTTTGGCCTTTAATTAATCATATCTTTACGCTTCTACTCTAAGATATAAAAGATTTTATTACCATTGTATCATTAAATCAAAGATCATCACACACACACACACACACACAAACCCACCCTTCACTTCACTTCTACCTCTTGTTGTTACTTCCATCTCATCAATAGGTACATTAATCAATCATCACTACATTAATCAATCATCACATTTCATCACTTTCTTGATCCACCCAAAAGATCTAACTACGGCCTATATAATCCTCTTCATCACAACCAGCCTCGCAACTACCTCATATCTCTGTGAAATTGTACTGGAGGCTGATGTGTCATACTGTCTGGGGTCAGGGGTCAGGTCGGTTTCTCTGTGTCAGTGATCTGGTTATACGTCCTCAAGCCTTATCTCCTAGTTATGTCCACCAATTCTTATATCCTAGTTACATCCACCAATTCTTATATCCTAGTTACGTCACCAATACTTATCTACTAGTTACGTCCACCAATTCTTATCTCCTAGTTACGTCCACCAATCCCTATATCCTAGTTACGTCCACTAATTCTTATATCCTAGTTACGTCCGCAATTCTTATCTCTAATTCGCCAATTCCTATCTCCTAGTTTGTCCCCAAGCCTTATCTCCATCCTCCAATCCTTATCTCCTAGGTATGTACCAATTCTTATCTCTAGTTATGTCACCAATTCTTATCTCTAGTTACGTCCACAATTCTTATCTCTAGTTACGTCCACCAATCTATATCCAGTTCGTCCACCAATTCTTATATCCTAGTTCGTCACAATTCTTATCTCCTAGTTACGTCCCCAATTCCTATCTCCTAGTTTGTCCCCCAGCCTTATCTCCGTCCTCAAATCTTTATCACCTAGTTATGTCACCAATTCTTATCTCTAGTTATGTCCACCAATTCTTATCTCCTAATTACGTCACCAATTCTTATCTCCTAGTTACTTCACCAATCCTATATCCTAGTTACGTCCACCAATTCTTATATCCTAGTTACGTCCACCAATTCTTATCTCCTAGTTACGTCCACCAATTCCTATCTCCTAGTTGTGTCCCCAAGCCTTATCTCCGTCCTCCAATCTTATCTCTAGAGTATGACTTGAGGTTATTTCACCATTAGTGTTTAATTCATAGTATTAACATATATCATTTAGACTGTGATAATTAAAGATTCAGTCAAGGTGTGGGTGATTGTGGTATTTACCTGTGCGACAAGATGCTCCTCTGGGCACCTGGGTAAGTATTTTGTTTTGAGGAAGAAGAAAAGAACAAAGAACAAAAGAAGAAGAAGATGAAGAAAATAAAAGGGATGAATAAGAAAGAGATGAAAAAAGAAAAATAACACTAATAACTAAGATGAAGGAAGAAAATAAAGGAGGAAGAAAATAGAGGTAGAAGAACAATAACAAGAACAACAATCATAACAATAATAATAACAACAACAAAAACAACAAGAACAACAAAGCAAAAGAGGAAGAAAAACAAGTAATAAAAAAAAAGAAACAAGAAGAAAAGACACGAAGAACAACAATAACAAAGAAAAACAAGAACAGTGAACAAAGAACAAAAACACCTTCAAACAACAGTAGATTCACCTCCACATTTACTTGTTTCCTACACATTCATATATATTTCATCATATCATACCAAGGGTTTCAAATGAACTTGTATTGGTCTGTGTGAAAGGAAGTTTATTTGCTAGTTGGTAGAGGAAAAAATTCAGTACAGATTCTTCGGGTTGTCTGGGAACGCTGGTAGATCTTATCAATGTTCATCAACACAGAGGGAGAAAATATCCTGGTGGTAATGTATCAAAGTTTTATAATATTCGAATTTTAACTTGAACTGATTCGACCTCTGGTTCGACCTCAAACTCAACCTCAAACTCAACCTCCAAACTCAACCTCAAACTCAACCTCAAACTCAACTTCAACCTCAACCTCAACTTCAACCTATATGTCAGTACACTCCTGTTACCACGCACTTGTTCCCATAACCAAATTTCAAGATTTTTGAGGATCTTGACTTTGAACTACCAACCAGAATTTGTTTAGCATTTTATTGTCTTATTTTCTCAACATTTCCAATCGTTTGTTTAGTTATTCTGTTTGGTTATGTCCCATTCTCTCTATAGTTCAGGTAAGTCAATCACAGAGTGTAGTTCAGGTGAGACAATCACAGAGGTGTAGTTCAGGTAAGTCAATCAGAGAGGTGTAGTTCAGGTAAGTCAATCCGAGAGGTGTAGTTCAGGTAAGTCAATCACAGAGGTGTAGTTCAGGTAAGTCAATCAGAGAAGTGTAGTTCAGGTAAGTCAATCCGAGAGGTGTAGTTCAGGTAAGTCAATCCGAGAGGTGTAGTTCAGTTAAGTCAATCACAGAGGTGTAGTTCAGGTAAGTCAATCACAGAGGTGTAGTTCAGGTAAGTCAATCAGAGAGGTGTAGTTCAGGTAAGTCAATCCGAGAGGTGTAGTTCAGGTAAGTCAATCCGAGAGGTGTAGTTCAGTTAAGTCAATCACAGAGGTGTAGTTCAGTTAAGTCAATCACAGAGGTGTAGTTCAGGTAAGTCAATCACAGGTGTAACTACGACAGCAAGGTTTACCCTGTTCTCTCCTCTTCACTTAAATAACAGAAGAACAGAACGTAGATGACTGTTTGTGTGTTATGCATGAATATATATAGATGATGCTTAGTGAGAGAGAGAGACGTAGTAGTTATATACACACAACACTTTATTCCTTAATATAGTTTCCACCTAACATAACCTAACCTAACCCAACAGTGGCACTCAAGCTGAAATTTTCATGAGTGTTGATACGTGACTTAAGTGCCAAATACCCATGCATGAGATAGTGCCGCCGTCTTGTGGCACTATTGACGACTAGCCATGTTGTTGTGAGCCAAGACGTGTTATAGCAAGATGGTGGCGACTGATTAACGCATAGAAGCATGATCATAAAGATGATTAATTTATACGTGTGATCTGTAGGTGTGTGTCTGTCTGTCTGGCTGGCTGGCTGGCGGGCTGTCTGTCTGTCTGTCTGTCTGTCTGTCTGTCTGTCCTTAACCAAAAATTTTACAGCATTAAAAAAACGAAAATCAAATACTGTTTTTTTTGGTATTTGATATTACTTGTCTTAGTTACTCTTCCCATACTTCATTATACACCTGTGAGATCATTATTATACCTGGTCATGTGACTCAGGTGTTTGTAATTTCTGTACAGGAGTGAGAAATAGTGTCTGTTTGTTTGTCATTTTAACACTGGGAATAAGACTTTGTATCTTGATTTTTAGAACAAGTGAAGCAATTTTTTATAATGGGTGAAGTGAGAGTTATAGAGTGAAGCAAGAGTTATGTAGTGAGTAAACCAAGTATTATAGTGAGTGAAGCAAGACTTTTATAAGTGAGTGAAGCAAGACTTTTATAGTGAGTGAAGCAACGATAATTCACTATCATCATTCATTTAGTCACAAGAGGAAATATTACACCATTTTCTATCATGATTTTGGACGTGTATATACCATAATTCTTTATGTAGAGTAAGCATATAACCTAACCCAACCCAACCCAACCCAACCCAACCCAACCCAGCAACCCAACCCCCTAACCTAACCTAGCCCACCAACCCAACACAACCTAGCCTAACCTAACCTAACCTAACCATCGATTTTTTCATGTTGAGTAAATACATAAAATATCCTTATCGTTGCATCTTAAAAAGTAATTACAAGTTACATAATATTAAGCAATTAATTAACTCATTAGTGTTTTCCCATTATATCTAATTACCACATCATATTAATTAAGATGAAGCAACCAAAAAATCAATTATTACCTGAATGAAAATCCTTAAAATGTTAAATTTTAAATAATAATGACGAAAATTATTGAATTATATCTAAATAGCTTGAATTGGTAATTATCAGTTATTTTTTAAGCTTATTGAGAGTTATTTAAGCTTATTGTTAGTTATTTAAGCTCTTCTAAGTTATTTAAGTTTGTTAGTTATTATTTAAGCTTGTAGTACAGGGTAAAAGATCTTGTAATATTTTAAATTAGTAAGCTCGAGGTTGACCCTGAAGTAACAACTTGAAACAGGATCTTCTTGAAACACTATCTCTTACTAAGACTCAACTAATCTAAAGCTTACTCGTGGAAATACCTTAAAACTCACACAAATAAAAGCTTACTCATGGAAAATCTCTACGAAAACTCACGTAAACTAAGCTTTCTAGTGGAAGCTCTTTACTAAGATTCAACTAAATTAAAGCACTACGAATCACCTTAAAACCCACCTTAAATAAAGCTTACTCATAGAAAATCCTTACTATGACTTATTTCAACTACCTACACGAAGAGCTTAAAACCCACCTAAACTAAGCTTAGTCTTGGAAACTCCTTCTAACACCCACTAAACTCGAGGACGCTCTTCGACCCACCTAAACTAAGCTTCCCGCGGCAGGAACACCAGGTTGTAAAATATCGACCCTTAGTGCTTCTGAGTGGAGCAATAATCCCACGACAAAGGTGCAGGCAATCAGACCTATGGCTTCCTAGGATGTGTCTTGCTGGGGTGTAAGGCTTCCTGTCCGGGGGATACGTACATATTCACCTGTGTACAATGTGTGGATTCATGGCAAGACGTACACATCTCATGACTGTATATTCGTAGTATGCATTCAGAGTACGTCCATACCATGTGTGCACCATGATGGTTCACAGGTAATTTAAATATCAATTTGGATGTACCTGTGCGAGCTGTACCTCCAATCCAGCAGGTAAATGATTCTAACATCACTTACGAGAAAAACCTAACGTAAGTACCTTCAAGTACAAGACCTGGCGTCCCTACCATTAGAACTGATCCTAACGCTGATACTGTACGACAATTTGAGATTAATACAAACGTATCTCAGATTATGTTAGGTTAGGTTGGGTTATGTTAGATTAGGTTAGGTTAGGTTAGGTTAGGTTAGGTTAGGTTAGGTTAAGACAATTAAAACTAGAAGAAAAGATGTTCGGTTTAAGTCAAAATCTACGTATCTATAAATCACAGACAATAATAATTAATATATAATAAATTAGACGTTTATATTGGGCTGCCTGAACTGATCTGAGTGACGGATGCTTTGCTCGTGTGATGGGTGTTCAAAGCCAGTTTAATACAGTCAATGATATACTGTCAGCTTGGTTTAATTTGTTTATTTTTGGGGAATTTTAAGTGATTTTATGTTTAATTTGCATCCTTTATGTCGCGGCAGAATTATGAGAAAAAGCTTGTTTATGTCTCACCAGTAAAAGGAAAGTCATGAAAGCTTATGTGTCTGAGCAGAATTATGAGAAAACTTTTTATGTCTCACGAGTAAAAATGAAGGTTCTGGGAAACAGCTATGTGAGGGTCTGAGAAAAGCTTATTGTGAGGGTCTGAGAAGGCTTATTCAAATCTCAGCAGAATTATAAGAAAAACTTATTTATGTCTCACCAGTAAAAGGAAGATTCTGAGAAGAAGCATACGTGAGGGTCTGAGAAAGGTTTATCACATCTCAGCTTAATTATGTCTCAGCAACTGAACCTAATTAACCTTTAACAGGACAGCAAGAGGACAGACAATCTACACAAGGAGAAGGAAAATGAACGCCACATTCAGGTAAGGACGAAGACACCTGTACTGAGCTCCAACCTACGTTTCCTTAATTACCTGTGACAAGAGAGAGAGAGAGAGACAGGTGAAACAATAGGTATTAAGAGATATATTAATCGATATATTATTAAATTTTGGGTTCTATTAATTTAGGGAAATTATTAAAAATTTCAGCACATATTAAAAATTTATGACACGATTTTGGGTATTTATTAATTTTTCGGGTTAATTTTTATTTTGTTTATTTAATTAATTGGACTTTGATATTTACAGCAATTTTCTTGAGGTAAAATTACATATGGAGTCAAATCAACTGACAATCAGATCAAAACTTATCAGTCATTCTGTCACCTTCCTCCTTCCTTAACCTCGCTAATGATCATCAATACTCTACTGTGATTGGCTGGTTGAGTTGTATACTCTAATGACCTGTAAACTACCTAAGGCTCAATGGTTGAACTCACAAACCATTATGATGATAGATAAGAACAATTATTATTATTATTACTATTATTATTATTATTATTATTATTTTATACAGCAAAGCTCTGTGTATAACTGTATATGCAATTACTACCATCATCATCATCATCATCATCATTACCAGACCAGGCCTTTACGTAAAGATAACTAGGCCTTTACACCTGTAGATGAAACTTAATTAACAGTACAGAGACGCGCAGGTATACGTAGACACACCTGTTTCCAATGCTACCAAACACAGTCATCAGTCTGGAAATGTCTCCAACCTTTAGCAGCAGCCATGTTGGGAAAAATGTCTGAAAGTATGTTAGTGATTAGTGTGTGATTGCTGTGTTATTGTTAGTGATTTATAACATGTGAAATCATTATATGTCACTTAACGTACGTATTATGATGTCAACCCCTTGAGTACAATGAGTTCAATGAAAAATATATCTTAACCCTCGAGTACAATGATTGAGTACGATGTTTTATCCTCTAGAGTACAATGACTTAACCCCCCTCTATTTTAAGTCCAAGAACTCAATCCTTAAAAAATTGATAACGTACTCGGGTCTCAGGATGTTAACTCGTACTTAAAAGGTCAAGTACTCAACACAACACCCATAGATAGATCAACACAAGTTCCTGACAACACGTAAACAACATAATTAATTCCGAGTCACAATATCAAGTTAGTACAGATATGAATCATTTACATCCGCTAGGTGGCGTCTGTGTGACCAATGACGAAGAATTGTTTCGTTGATCTTGGTTAATATTAAGCAGTACCACTAAGGACAACCCCCCTCCCCTCCCTTCCTCCTCTCCTTGATCTGTCTACTATTAAATCTGTCTCTCATGTATCCATTTTTATATACAAGAACAGATTTAGGGATTTTGATTATTTAATATCAGGTGGCGTCATTTTGGTGTGTGAAATATGTATTGCTTTATGGTGTGTCTTAAG
>NW_024755572.1:0-16104 GCF_018991925.1 Homarus americanus
CTGATGTGCTTCGTTCAGTTAAAGTATTGCTAGTTCGCTAGATGGAGTTTTCACATCTAATGGACATTTCGATTTAACGGAATTTTATCACAACTATAGTTCGCTAGTTGGAGGTTCTCACATCCAGAACCTGATATAACGAATTTTGTCTCTAAATAGCCCGTTAAATAGAGTTTTACTGTACTTGTTTCTTCTTTGTTGACCTATTGAACGACTTATGAACTCGCTCAGATCTGCATGATCAACAACAGCCTACAAGCAGACACGATCCCAGGTATAAACCTAACCTAATCTAACTAACCAACATAATCTAACCTAAACTAACGCCAAGTTGACCTCTTTTAGCGCCAACGTAACCAGCCTATAACGCATCTCTAACTCCAACCTAACCTAAACTAACGCTAACCCAACCTAACCTAACGCCAACCTAACCTAAACTAACGCCCAGCAACCAGCCTAACGCCAGCCTGATCCAGTGCAGCCCAGCCAGGCCTGGCATCGGCCTGGCCTGGGCTAGGGCCTGGGCGCGCAGCCAGGCTGGCATGACCAGGCCTACGCCAGCCCGAAGCCAGGCTGCGCCAGCCCCGCAGCCTAACGCCAGCCAACCAGAAGTTGTGAACCTAACGCCAGCAAGAATAACGCCAACCCAGCCAGGCCACAACGCCAGCCCAGCAAACTAACGCCAACCCAGCCGAACCTAACGCCAGCAACCAAACCTAACGCCAACAACAAACCTAACGCCAACCCAGCAAACCTAACGCCAGCCAGCAAACCTAACGCCAACCCAGCATTAACTCCAAACCTGTCAACCCAGCCAAACCTACGCCAACCCAGCCAAACCTAACGCCAACCAGCAAGCCTAACGCCAGCCCAGCCGAACCTAGCATGGGCCAGCAGCAAACCTAACGCCAGCAACCAAACCTAACGCCAGCCCAGCCAAACCTAACGCCAGCAACCAAACCTAACGCCAGCCTAACCAAACCTAACGCCCTTAGCAAACCTAACGCAACCTATGAAACTTGCAGCAACCAAACTAACGCCAACAACCAAACCTAACGCCAGCAGCAAACCTAACGCCAGCAACCAAACCTAACGCCAACCTAACCAAGCCAACAAGCACGAAAGAGAAATTCATCCTTATATCTTTTTATCAGCAAGCACAAATATGATAGTCAGTTGTACACCTTGCAAAAGTACAATATGTCAGCCGAACCAAAATAATTTAATCCCGTATCTAATTTAACTATTGTACGATAATAATTAATCAGCTTATAAAAATGCAGAAAATTGTGATAGATATAAAAAAAAAAATCATAGTTGAATGTTGGTGAGATTACTGGATATATTAAGTCGTATATTGAGTAGAAGTACAAATTATAATGATGATAACGGTGAAAATATTTATTAGGCCTTGATAATGTTCTCTCTCTCTAAAATGGTTCGCCAGTCCACAATAGTATCCTAATGTAAGTCTAATAGTGAAGATAGTACCAACACGACCCTAATCATCCATAATGCAAAGGTGAAAATATTCTTGGGTAACGTGTGTGTGTGTGTGTGTGTGTGTGTGTGTGTGTGTGTGTGTGTGTGTGTGTGTGTGTGTGTGTGTGTGTGTGTGTGTGTGTGTGTGTGTGTGTGTGTGTGCGTGTGTGTGTGTGTGGGTGTGAACAGAAAAACACTGGATAGATGGATGGATAAGCATCAATGACAGACAGACTTATCCACCACCACCAGCAACCACCACAACCACCTACAGTAGCTGAACTCGTGAGCCACCAGCCTCCAAGAATTTCTCCTGGAATCGCCACTTCTCGTCTTATCTCGCATCGACATTCCCCTCATCCCAAGATCGAGAAAATCACACGATTATTCCTCTTAAGGGTGGTTCCAGTTGCCATTAAAACACACACACACACACACACACACACACACACACACACCTATCAGTCTTTGGTCTCCAGCTGCCACTGCCAGCCAAGTACAAAGACCTTAAATCAAGACCACAGGCCGATTACTGACTCTGCAGTGCGTCTCTTCGGGCAGTGGATAGTTCACCATCCCTGGACTGATACTTAGTGTGGATGACGTGGACACAAATGGAAAAATTGTTCCAACACCACCACGGAAGCTCACCACCACTTCTTCCCCGAGAAGTCCGTCAGATCTCACCCAGCTGACTTGCCCTGGATCACCTCGGATCAAAAGACTTATGCAATAGAGGCAGAGCCTTTCATCTCAATGACCACAACCGCTTCAGATCCTTCACAACCATTGTACAAATTACCAATAACTTGTATCAACCAGTGTGTTCCTCCCCAGTCAATCTTACCTTCTTGCACTGTCACTATGTTGAAATGCCCTGTAGTTTGACCTTCTCCCCACCTAGTTATTATATATCATATTTGTATCACTTATGTTACTTGTATATTATTTGTAAATCAAAACCCATTCCCCAATTATGTAACATGTATATTTTCAGCCTTCCGGCTGCCATGCTCTTTCAATAAACCGTTAATTATTATTATTAAACACACACTGTGACCCTAACCTAATGAGGTTTAAGGTGAATAGTGACATCTGGCAACTCTCTCGGAGGTAAATATAAGATGACTGACGTTAGGTTAGGTGAGGTTAGGTTATTTAAGGGCAACAAAAAGATCATACATAATACTCAAATCGCACTGCGGTTTATACGTCATCGTAAGTCGATAATTATCTGTACGTCAAAACCTGCACGTCGAATACCTGTACGTGGATTACTTGTACGTCGAATACTTGCAAGTCGAATACTTGCACGTCGAATACCTGTACAGTACATCAAATACCTGTATATTATTAGCAAGAAGGTTTAAAATATCTACTCACACAATGATCACTCAGGTGAGAACTTCGTCGGGAGTTGAGAGTCGAAACCTGGAAGAGGAGAATGAAAGGAGTAAGATAACAACGCGAGAGTGAAGAAGTAGATAACAAAGATGAGAGAAGAGTTTCAGAAAGAAGAAGGGGGGTGGGGAAGAAAGGAGGAGAAAGTGAGAAAGAATATGGAAGAAAGAGGAGGAGAGTGAAGAGACTCACTTATACGATGGTGAGAAACTGTGTGGTGTGTGTGTGTGTGTGTGTGTGTGTGTGTGTGTGTGTAGAACTTATATATATATATATATATATATATATATATATATATATATATATATATATATATATATATATATATATATATATATATATATATATATATATATATATATATGACCCCGTATTAAATTAGTGAGAACAATTACGATAGTTATTACACGAGTTCGTAAAACAACCAAAGGGCCTTGTTAACTATGAATATCCTCACTATTACGTCGATGAGGAGAGTGAGGAGTACTAGGCACCCCAGACCTTATCCAGCCCTCCTTCTAGTAGCCCCCACCTCCTCAGCCCTTCCTAAGTCCTCCATCAACCCTTCCTACCACTTTCACCCCTAGCCCTCCATCAAACAGCCCTCAACCTCAGGCCGCCTCTACTGACCCGCCACCTCAGCCCTCCTCCGGTACCCCAGCCAAAGATTACCATCTACCATAACCAACATCATAAATTAGAACCCGTAGTTAAATCCTTCGACAAGTCTCTCGGTGGTGGGCTTAAAGGCCGGATACCACACTGTGATGCCGACCACCATCTACCACACTATAGCAGTACACCAACCACACCACCTACCACAATAGCAATAACCGACCACATCATTTAACCACAACAGCAATACACCAACCACAAGTGCACCACCAGCTACACTAATACCAGAGGAAATACAAAACAAAACGATAATAACATAAAAAGAAAATAACAGAGAATAAACTACTGATTACCTCCGGGTGAAGACAAAAAAATCAACACCAAACTCTCAAACATACGGAGTAGTAATTTCCATTTCATTGTCGATTCCTTTCCTATTATTGCCCCAGAAACCAGGTTCATTAAGGCGAGAAGAATGGTTGTGTGGTTGTCGTTAACACTTCCTCCATACCAGCCTCACGTACCATCTGTTATACCTAACTATTACTACTACCACTACCGTCATCTGTATAAGGGTTGTGTTTACCTTGCCATATACACGCTGGACCACACGGGCGTATCGGAAGCAAAATTGTTATCCCTGATTCTTGGTAATTACTTGTGTTTTGGTGGGTTATCTACAAAACTATCAGCTCTGTAGATACTCTAATTGGTGATAATTGCATATTGCGCACTACAGTAAAACATGCAAAACTCTAGCTAATAAATGACGTGTTAAATTGTGGCAAAAGAGATGGTAGTGGCGGTGGTGGAGGAGGTGTTGGCTGCGGAACGATACATAAACATTGGTTGACTGGTTTCTCATTTCACTTTCTGCTTTTGTTTCTCAAATTTATCTTCTTCTTTTTTTTATTTCAATATTTTTAACAGGTTTATTATATTTATTAAGATTCCATGCCTGGTATCTCTCTCTCTCTCTCTCTCTCTCTCTCTCTCTCTCTCTCTAATACACAGGTAGTTCAGTAAACTTTCTGAAACACTTCTCTATATTTTTCTAACTCTAAAAATTCAAATATTTTTATCTACTGTATTTTAACATTTGTAGGAGTATTTCAAGTGTTCCTAGGAATTGTTGCTATATTACAAGGTTTGTTTTATTCTGTAGAGTTCTTCGGTATTTGTAACTCATAAATACAGTCTTTATTTCTCTAGTTGTTTCCGAAGTATCCAAATATTTTATCAATATTTTATTTACTTATTGAAATCATTACATAATATGACAGTCTTAAACCTCGTGGTTATTAGGAACCTCGGTTTATTTCACATGATGATGAAACACCTAACCTAATCTAACCTAACTAGCCTAACCTAACCTAACCTCTTAGCTAACCCCATGACAGCATTAGTGTGTTTAATCACCAGGGTAGAATATGATGGGGTGTAGTTAATCTTCAGGTGATCTCATTTCTTTTATTAATCTATAATTATATAGTATTAATGAAAGTTCTGTAAATTAGTTAAAGATAGTGATCTTTTTCTTTGTAATACAATATTATGAAAATAGTAAGGTAATATTTGGGTACTTTGTTTTATTTAATATTTTCTCCTAAAATGTAAAGAAAATAATAGATATATTTATAGTTTAATTTCTCTTAATTAAATTTTAAATAAACGTTTTAATGATTTTCTATTTAAATATAAAATTAGTGATTTCGTGTAATAAATCTCTACTAAAAACCTAAACTAAAAGAAATGATGATTGTAAATTCAATATTTCTTTATTAAAACCAGAGAAAAAAAATAATACTGGTCTCTTTAATCTTTCTTTGTTAAAAATCTAATAAAGGAATATGAGACTTTATATTTAACATATTGCTAAAAATAAATTAAAAAGTTTTATTAACCTGTTACCTCTTTATTGTTGATATTTCTACGTTACTTGGCTTTTTAATTTGCATTTTGGGTTTTCTCTCCTCTTCTCCTTTTATCGTCTTTGTTTTCTTCATCACTTTACGGCATCATATCTCTTTTGTTATTGTTTCTTGTTGTCATTTATGGCGGATTTTTCTTCCGTCATGTTTCTTTTCTTTGTTATTTTGTTCGTCTTATATTTTTTATTAGTAAATATCTAAATTTTTTATCAATTTAGATATTTAAATATACTATTGATTTTTTTTTTCCTTTTTATTAAATTATTTTTATTGGTCAACATTTGTTTTACACCATCATAAAATTTTAATTCTAAGTGTTATTTTGTCCAATAATAATAATAATAATAATAATAATAATAATAATAATAATAATAATAATAATAATAATAATCATAATAATTATTATTATTATATTTTTTATACATATTAATCTATTAATTTCTGGTCCATTTGAAGATTAAAATTTTAATCATATATACTCGTTCAATTCAATATTAAAATTATTTCATTAACAGTATATTAACCTATATTCTTTGATTTAGTTATATATTTCGGTTTTCCAATTAATTAATTACATTCGGCTTTACTTTTTTCAAATAATATATATATATATATATATATATATATATATATATATATATATATATATATATATATATATATATATATATATATATATATATATATATATATATATATATATATATATATATATATATATATATATATATATATATAAATATATATATATATATATATATATATATATATATATTTTTGCATAACTTAATATTCTTTCTACTTTTTTATTTCTTAATTTATTCTCCCAAAAATATACATAAATTTAGTTTTATTTAAATGGTTTCTTTTTATCCAATTAAATATTCAAAATTTACTTTAAGATTAAAAAATTCTCATCAAAATTCGTTTTTTTAATTAAATATTTTCTTTAGGCAACAAAATATTCCCATTTATTTAATTATTTGTTAATATTGTTTGTATCAACGCCTTCAATAATCTTGGCTTTATGTATTAAAATATACAGCTGATATTACAGTATATTATTCATTATTTACCTCATGACATTTTGTAATTTTTCATAATTTTCCTGATATATTTTAACGATTTTAGTAAGACGAAATTTATGGCGTTAAATTTTCGAAGTATTTATAATTTAAAGCATTTGTGAACGTTCCTGAAGCCTGGTGAACATTTGCTACTTTATAATAACATATAATTTGTATACTTTATTATATATATCGTCTTATATCAGCATTCAATATACAAAGGAAAATATTAAATATCTTAGTTGCTGAAGTGTAGTAATATATTAGCATATATTAACAAGCTACAGACGTTACACTATTAACAAAAGCCTATACAGTAACTTACTATACTAATATGTTAAAAAATATCACCCATGTTACCAACCAAACATAATTGACATAATATCGGGCGATATTTATTTTTAACAACAGTAATCAGACTATTTACTAATTGGGAGATTTTCCTCTACAATCTAGTTAGTAACGTTATAATTGGCGAGCTTTGGTGCCTGCTAATCAACATAACTTAATTTGGTATACGCTCTAACCTAACCTAACCTAACTGTACAGTACGTCCTAATGCCGCAGTCCTAATGTGCCACAGTCCTAATGGGCCGCAGTCCTAATGTGCCGCAGTCCTAATGGGCCGCAGTCTAATGTGCCACAGTCCTAATGTGCCGCAGTCTAATGGGCCGCAGTCCTAATGTGCCGCAGTCCTAATGGGCCGCAGTCCTAATGTGCCGCAGTCCCTAATGGGCCGCAGTCCCTAATGTACCGCAGTCCTAATGCGCAGTCCCTATGGGCCGCAGTCTAATGCCGCAGTCTTAATGTGCCGCAGTCCTAATGGGCCGCAGTCCCTAATTGCCGCAGTCCTAATGGGCCACAGTCCTAATGGGCCAGTCCTAATGTTGCCGCAGTCCTAATGGGCCACAGTCCTAATGTGCCACAGTCCTAATGCGCAGTCCTAATGGGCCGCAGTCCTAATGGGCCGCAGTCCTAATGCCGCAGTCCTAATGTGCCGCAGTCCTAATGGGCCGCAGTCTGTGTGCCGCAGTCCTAATGTGCCGCAGTCTAATGGGCCGCAGTCCCTAATGGGCCGCAGTCCTAATGGGCCGCAGTCCTATGGGCCGCAGTCCTAATGGGCCGCAGTCTAATGTGCCGCAGTCCTAATGTGCCGCAGTCCTAATGTGCCGCAGTCCTAATGTGCCGCAGTCCCAATGTGCCACAGTCCTAATGTGCCGCAGTCTAATGGGCCCTAACATATTCCAATATACAACGATTAATACTAGGGCCAATTAAGACAGCAGTCCATTAGAGCTGGTGCCTTATTATAACCGAGGCCTATTACAAGGAGATAAATCCCATAGATTTATAGCGAAAGAGCCTGACTTGACCCCCCCACACACACACACACACACACACACACACACACACACACACACACACACACACACACACACACACACACACACACACACACACACACACACACACACACACACACACACACACACACACACACACACACACACACACACACACACACACACACACACACACACACACACACACACACACACACACACACACACACACACACACACACACACCACCTCAATCCTGCAGCCACGTTATCCTACTGTTGCCATGAACCCGTCACTGTGGCAACACTCATACTGACCAATAATAATCATGTAAATTTCATACATATTACAACTGTATATCTTAACACACAACAAGTTCTGCTCTCAGGAACCATAAACGAAGTGCAGAACCTTGTAGACAAACTGATGCTTAACCTAACTCTAACCTAATCTTATTTGACCTGACCTGATTCCATTTTTAACCTAGTCTAGCCTAACTAAACCTTATTTAACCTAGCCGAACCTAGTCTTATGAACTTGACCTGACCTGACCTGACCTTATTTAACCTAACCTATTTTACCAAACCTAATTTAACCAAATTTATTTTATCTCAGACCTAACCTAACTTAACTCAATCAAACCAAACCAAGATCCAACCAAGTCTAATGTAAACCTAACCAAACATAACCTAACCCAACCAAACCACCAAGACGAAGTAATACCCATAATTACACTTTGACAGGACTTATTATTATGTGAAATAAAACTCACTTCTGAACACTTGAGTTTGACACACACAAAACACATTCTTGTTTGATCGTAAATTTGGCACGAAGGGTTAGGTGTGTGTGTGTGTGTGTGTGTGTGTGATTCTTCTAAAGTAAATATTTTTGTCTTCATTTTTGTTTCTCACCCTGGTTGATGGGGGTAGGGGAGAGGGTCGCACACACACACACACACACACACACACACACACACACACACACACACACACACACACACACACACACACACACACACACACACACACACACACACACACACAAACAGACAATATTTCTTTTATTATTTGTCCATAGACTTTTGAATCTTTGTACCGATTTTTGGGTACTCATTGACTTTATTGAGTAACGGGGAACTGAGGAGGCCGTCACTCAATTAAAGGTTTGTACATAAAAGCCATATGAAGAGGTGGGGTATTGTAGTACATTAAGGCCAATTTAGTACAATAATATATATATAGTTATTTTAGTATAATAATAGGTGTTTTAGTACTGTATATATAATCGTGTCAGTGGCAGATGTACGCCATTTGGAATCCATCTTCGTGTTGAACTTTAATTGAGGCAGTAGCGTTCACACACACGCACACACACACACACACACACACACACACACACACACACACACACACACACACACACACACACCACACACACACACACACACACACACCGGTCGTCACCTGAGGTCGACTGTGCCCAGGTGGAAATACACATAATGGCGGGAAAACTGTGAACTACAAGTTACCTCTGTAAGGACACACACACAGAGGCGTTAACACTGATCTGTCTCTCTCTTCCCTCCCGGCCACAAAGAACCTCCCCCAGGAGGCCTACTGAGACAATATAGATGGCGAGGAGAGAAGGAGAGAAGAGAGAGAAAGAGGAGATGCAGGGGAGAGAGAGAGAGAAAGGGGGGGTTGGTTGGAAGGAAGAGAGGTTGAGAGAGAAAGAGAGAAGGGAGGAAGAGATAAATAGAAAGGAGGAGATGGAAAGGAAGGAAAATGAGAGAAAGAGAGACAGACACAGAGGAAGGAAGGAAGGAGCTGCCACTGCTTTGTGTCTCAGGAAAGAAAGGTAAATACTGAAGAATCAATCATTGTTCCTACACGCGCGGTTGTCTCCAGAGTCAATGGAAAAAAAAGTTATAAAGAAAAAAAAAATCCCCAACAGCCTTATAGGGTTCCCCACCTTCCCAGTCCCACGTAGGATGACGGTAGGAGGTGGTGGTGGTGGTGAGGGGGTAGGAGGGTGGTGAGGGGTAGGTGGTGGTGTGTGGTGAGGGGAGTAGGAGGTGGGTGTTGATGGAGCCGCCCCAAACTTCCTGGGAAAACAAAACAGCTGAACGTCTACTTTTTTTTTTTCTTTTTAGATTTAATAATGTCTCGAGTAATTGTTGTTGTTGTGTATTATTATTATTATTATTATTATTATTATTATTATTATTGTTGTTGTTATCCAGGTAGTTATAATTGGTTGATGCTTCTCTGTTACGACCAGATGAGTAAGCACCATAGTTTATTTCACCTGAAAAAAAAGAGAGAGAGAGAGAGAGAGAGAGAGAGGAGAGGGGGGGGGGGGGGGGGGATTCACTACCTTGCTAAATAATCTTCTTGATCGCTCGATACAATCAGATAATGTCGACTCTGGCACTCAGCACTCCTGATACCATCTTTTACAGACAGCCACTCAGAATACAAAGAGTCTCCCACCGATCTATTACCTATACCACTCCAGAACACCTACTGTAACATTCTCTCCCCTCAGCGACCATCAGAATTATAACCATCAGGCTACTACAAAGAACCTCTACTCTAACCATCACTCAGACCACTCAGATCACCTTACCAATCACCATCAGAATGGTTCCTCGCCAGCAGCCGACCACTCAATAGAACCCACCACCTTTGTTCTCAAGCACCCTCCAGATCAGGAGATAATCAAGACTCACCTCCCCGAAGGCCATCATGGTGTAATGTACCTGAGTGTTAGAGCATGAAGTGTGGTGGCAGGTCTGACGGTGGTAGGTGGTTAGTATTGGTTGGAATGATGATGGTGTTGTAAATTGATGTTAGGTGGTAGTGTGGTGGGGAGGTGGTGGTGGTGGTAGTGTGGTAGGTGTGGTATAGTGGTAGGTGGTGATGATGGTAGTAATAGTAGAAGTAATGTTCTACAGTAACATTATAAACGTTCAAATTAAGCTCAGTTATTACATATATATACCGGTACTACACAGGTAATTCACAAGGTCTGCTTTAGTCTCTCTTTACATATATTTTGCCTTTACTTGCCCGTGTGGCCGGACCTGTGTCTCCAAACACCACTTTAGGACACATATCAGTTGGAGGTGTCAGGCGTCTTAAGGGGCAGTAATGATCCATGTCTTGAACTCTCGTGACTGTGAGGCTCCCTCTAGGGGCAGTGTGAGGCCGACCACCCTACCTGTGCTGACCACACCTGCCCACCCTCCACCACCTGCCCACCCCTCCCCACACACCTGCCCATCCCTCCACCACCACAGTCCCTCTTGAATCACCAGCTCTCATCACCATGCTAACCAGAGGCCTCCCGGACCAGTTTGTGGTAGGACCTCCCGGACCAGTCTGTGGTAGGACCTTCTGGATCAGCCTGTGGTAGGACCTCTGGACAGTCTGTGGTAGGACCTTCTGGACCAGTCTGTGTGTGACCTTCTGGACCAGACTGTGGTAGGACCTTCTGGACCAGTCTGGTAGGACCTTCTGGACCATTCTGTGGTAGGACCTCCTGGATCATTTTGCAGGATCCTCAAGCCATCCTGCAGCAGGCCCCCTGAACCTGAGCACAGGCCCCCAAGGGACTCTCAAGGCTGCACCAGGTGAAGTACAGGTCTTCCGCCTCCTCCTTCACCACCTCCTCCATCTCATCGTCCCCTCCTCCTCCACCCCTCCTCTCTACTACCTCCTCCTCCTCCTCCTCCTTCTCCCCCCTCCTCTCCTTCTCTACCTCCTCCTCCTCCTCCTCCTCCTCCTCCTCCCTCCTCCTCCTCCTCCTCCTCCTCCTCCTCCTCCTCTACCTTCTCCTCCTCCTCCCTCTACCTCCTCCTCCTCTCCTCCTCCTCCTCCTCCCCTCCTCCTCCCCTCTACCTCCTCCTCATCTACCTCCTCCTCCTCCTCCTCTACCTCCTCCTCCTCCACCTCCTCCTCCTCTACCTCCTCCTCCTCCTCCTCTACTTCCTCCTCCTCTACCTCCTCCTCCTCCTCTACCTCCTCCTCCTCCTCCTCCTCCTCCTCCTCCTCCTCCTCCTCCTCCTCCACAGCACAGATTGCTAAAATAAATCACTTGATATTTTGGCATTCTAAGCAACTTCGTGAACCATAATAAAGCTTCGTGAACCATAATAAAGCTTCGTGAACCATAATAAAGCTTCGTGAACCATAATAAAGCTTCGTGAACCACAATAAAGCTTCGTGAACCATAATAAAGCTTCGTGAACCATAATAAAGCGTGAACCATAATAAAGCTTCGTGAACCATAATAAAGCTTCGTGAACCATAATAAAGCTTCGTGAACCATAATAAGCTCCGGGAACCATAATAAAGCTTCGTGAGCCAACTATCATCTTCAAGAGGCAAATCAATGTCAAGCCCCAAACTGTCACTGGGGCAGTACAATAAGTCACTCACGAGTCACTCACAGGTCACTTTGGTCACTTACAGGTCTACGCAGGTCATTCTGAGGTCATTCACAGGTCTTAGGTCACTCTGGGTCTTACAGGTCACTCTGGGTCATTCTGGGTCATTCACAGGTCACTTAAGGTCACTCACGGTCACTTACAGGTCATTCACAGGTCATTCAGGGTCATTCTGGGTCATTCTGGGTCCTTACAGGTCACTCTGGAGTCACACAGGTCTCTGGAGTCATTCTGGGTCATTCACGAAGCCAGGGCCATGCTATGAGCAAGTTCCATCAGAAACTCCTAAACGACCTACGACCACCGACCTACGACCCACCACGACCTACGATCACGACCTACGACCACCACGACCCTGACTGACCACCACGACCCTACGACCACGAACCTAAGACCACCCGGTACGACCTACAGGCCTCCGACCACCACGAACCTACAGTCCCACGACCTACGACCACCACGACCTAACCACCACGAACCTCCGACCACCACGAACCTACGATCACCACGACCACCACGACCTACGACCACCACGAACCTACGATCACCACGACCCTACGACCACCACGAACCTACGGCCACCATGAACCTACGATCACCACGGCCTACGACCACCGTGAGACCTACGACCACCACGAACTTGACCTACTATCAGGACCGAAAACTACCCGTGACGAGTGACCGCACCGCCACAACCTCCTGCTGGACCCGGTTTCCGGGTGGGGTTCCGGGGTGGGGTGCGGGTATAGGTGTGGGGGGGTGGGGGTGTGGGGGCACTTGGTAGTGTGGCTTCTGGGTGTCGGGAGGTGGTGTGTGAGGAGGGGAGGAAAAGATTATGGTGTTTAGAATGAGGTGGAATAAATGGATGGAGAAAGGGAAATGGGTGTGGGGAGGTAATAGAAATGTTGGGATGGGAGATGGGGAGGGGGAGAAGGGTGTATGTAGGTATAGGGAGTGGGAGGCAGATTGGAAAAACTAGGGGTGGTTGTTGAGGGGGAAGGAAGGATAGGGTGGTTGTGGGAAGGGAATGACAATGACGATAATAATGACGATTGTGGCGACAATGACGATAATAATGACGATGATGATGTTGATGATGAAGACTTTAGTTACTGCAAAATCGTAGTAATAAAATAATAAAAGAAAAACAGTACAAAATAATAGTTATCCGACTATAAGATAATGGAAATAATACCAAATTAAAAATAAAATATTCTCACATTACATAAAAAAACCACTAGTAAAATATTAAATAAAAGATGAAAAAAAACTTTACTGGATTACTTATAAGTTAAAGATCCTACAGGGAGTAAAGTAATGGCCTTTGTTGTTTATTCTTTGTCAAATTTATTATATTGTTTACCTGTGTTTGTTAACTTGTGCTGTCTTGTCCGTGTGTGTGTGTGTGTGAGGGGGGGTGGGCTTATCCGTATGTGTATGTGTGTGGACAAATCATAAAGTACGTAGCCTAGGAGATGTATACAAGACACCAGATATCAGATGAACAACGATGTTATAGAAATCCGACTGAGAAAGATTTAGGAGTAATGATAAGAAGAATGTGAAACCAAGTAAACAATGTGTATTTGCTCGAAACAAGGCTAATAAAAGTACTTGGAAGTTCATACAAAGGTGTGTCAAGTTACAAGACTAGAAGTTCATCCTAAAACTATATCTTGCGCTTGTGAAACCTCATTTGGATCACTCAGTTCAATTCTGGTCACCGTATTACAGAATGGATATAGAGTCCCTAGAAAGAAATCAGAGGAGAATGACAAGACTAATCTGGGCATTAGGAACCTTGAGTACTGAGGACAGGTTAAAACATGTTATTGCACTCCCTCGAGAGACGAAGGCGAGGGGCGACTGATAGAGGTGTATAAATGGAGTTAGGGTTGTACAAAGGTGGCAATTGGTATTCAAACTATAGCTAGGGCGGACTCGAACAATGGTTTAAAGTTAGACAGAACTTTGATTTGGTTGGTGATGAGTAAACACTGGTATGGAAGTGAGTAGTGGATGGGTGGAACAAGTTGCTAGTATCAGCATTAACTCGTGTACGCTGGGTTCAAACATGGGTTGGGTGGATATATGAGGCGTTGGGGTTGGGTGTAGACAGGACTTTTCTAGTATGGGTCCAATAGGTCAGATGAGTTTCCTCCATTATTATGTTATTGTATTATTTTATTTTGTGTGTGTGTTTGTGTCATGGGGCTTATTCATTTTGTGGTTATCATTTGGCTGCGTGTGGTTGGTGGAGCGTTTATGGGAGGACACTGGACATAGTCGTCCTATGAGGACACGGTACTTACTAGATCACGCATATATATACACCCTAAGTGACAAACATTCTATACTTACCTATAAGTCACTATACACACACCCACAGTTGCCTACACATAACGTATATAGACGCGGCACCCTCACACACTCATGAATATGTGACTCATATCTTGGATATTCTTCTTTCTATTTATATTCTCATCCTTATTTATATCCTTCACTCATTCCTCATATTTTTATATCATCTTCTACTTTGAGTCATGGCCTTAGTGTATTTGGACATATATTTG
Source organism: Homarus americanus (assembly GCF_018991925.1). Taxonomy (NCBI): domain Eukaryota; kingdom Metazoa; phylum Arthropoda; class Malacostraca; order Decapoda; family Nephropidae; genus Homarus; species Homarus americanus. Next base: position 14,866 of record NW_024755572.1, read on the forward strand.
GGTGTAAATTATTTCTAGTCTTGATATTATTTAGAAAAAATGCTTGGTTTTCTCCCTATTTCTACTGAAATGCCCTTCTATTACGATATTCTCTTCTTGTTGTCTTCAGTCTATTTTGTTTTCTTAGCCTATTACCGTTTTGTTGTCTTATACTATAAAAATATATTTTCAGTCCAGTCTATTTAGAAACAAATAGGTCTCAGTAATTAGAGCAAGCCATTTTCTTATTCCATTATAAATCCTCAAGTTATAGGTCCAAGCAGGAGAAAGAATCTCTGGGGAATTTGATTGTCTAAAGAAAAGGTTACGTCATCGTTCTCAAAAGGGTTTAAAATCATCTCATCATCAAAGGTTGATGTCAATTCTAAAGGTTTAAATCAGCATCAATACCAGTTTAAAATGTCCTCAAAAGGTTAAATGTGTCCTCTATTGAAGTTCAATATATTTTCCTGTCTCAAAGCAATCCATCTCAAAAGGCTAAAAGGTTAAATCACTAAATCCTCAAAAAGTTTAAATCACTTTTCCTCAAAGAGCATCATCATCTCCTCAAGAACTTTAAATCGTAATCACCTAAAGAGTTAAATCATCATTGTCTGAGCTTAATCAACAATATCAAAAATTAATCAACAAATGGTTAAATCCATCGATATAAAAGGTTAAATCATCGTCCTCAAGGGTTAAATCATCGTCCTCAAGGGTTAAATCATCGTCCTCCACGAGGTTGATATCACTTGGGCTTCTCTCAAGCTATTCACTGATGATTAAACACTCCACTCTACAGGATTCTTCCTCAGGTTGATTTGGGATTGGAATTGAGATTGAGGATTGGAGTTGGGTTAGGTTACAATTTGGAGATTGCGGATTAGGTTACAGAAGGTTAAGTTGATTTGATTCATGTCTTGAGTTATAAACCAGCACTGGAACATCTATCCTCAGGGCGTGATGATTTAAAACAATATCTCAGTAGTCAGCCTTGAGCTTTATAATACAGTAGGAATTAATGTGGGTAGAAAGCTCATTTGTGCGATGACAAACAATGGCATCTCTTACCTCAAGTACCTGTCGTCGTGTTAATACAGTAGGAGGTTTTCTTTAAGATAGATAGATAGATGAGGGAGGAGAGATGATGATGATGATGAGCGATAGTGAAATGAGTGATGATGATGACGATGATGATGATGTTGATGAATAGATGATGTTGATGACGATGATAATGGAAGAAAAGATGTAAAAAATATA
>NW_024755573.1:0-18172 GCF_018991925.1 Homarus americanus
TTTATATTCGATCAGGGGGCTTTGTTATACTCGATCAGGGCTGTTATAATCGTTCAGGGGACTATAGTTATACTCGAACGGGGACCATGTTTATACTCGATCAGGGGACTTTGTTATACTCGATCAGGGGACTGTTATTTTCGATGAGGACTTTGTTATTCTCGATCAGGGACTTTGTTATACTCGATGCTGCATGAATGATCAGGGAATTTATACTCGATCAGGGACTTTGTTATATTTCTGATGAGGACATTTTTATACTCGATCATGGGACTTTGTTATACTCGATGAGGGCCTTTGTATACTCGATCAGGGGACTATGTTATACTCGAACAGGGGACCTTGTTATACTCGATCAGGGACTTTGTTATACTCGATCAGGGACTTTGTTATTTTCGATGAGGACTTTGTTATTCTCGATCATGGGACTTTGTTATACTCGATGAGGGGCTTTGCTATACTCGATGAGGGACTTTGTTCTACTCGATCAGAATTTGTTATACTCGATCGGGGACTTTGTTATATTCGATGAGGGACATTTTTATACTCGATCATGGGACTTTGTTATACTCGATGAGGGGCTTTTGTTCTCGATCAGGGCCTTTGATATACCCGATCAGGGGACTTTGTTATAATTGATCAGAGGACTTTGTTAAACTCTATGAGGGGCTTTGTTATCCTCGATCAGAACTTTGTTATACTCGGTGAGGACATTGTTATACTGGATCAGGGACTTTGTTTTACTCGATGGGGGCTTTGTTATACTCGATCAGGGGACTTTGTTATACTCGATCAGGGGCTCTGTTATACTCGATCAGGGCCTTTGTTATACTCGATCAGGGGACTTTGTTATACTCGACCTGGGACTTTGTTATCTCGATTTGGGGGCCTTTGTTATACTTGATCATGGGGCTTTGTTATACTCGATCAGGGGACTTTGTTATTCTCGATAAGGGGACTTTGTTTATACTCGATGAGGGCTTTGTTATACTCGATCAGTGAACTTTGTTATACTCGATCAGGGGCCTTTGTTATACTCGATCAGGGACTTTGTTATACTCGACCAGGGGACTTTGGTATACTCGATGAGGGCCTTTGTTATACTTGATCAGGGGCTTTGTTATACTCGATCAGGGGACATTGTTATTCTCGATAAGGGGACTTTGTTATACTCAATTAGGGGACTTTGTTATACTCGATCAGGGAACTTTGTTATACTCGATCAGGGGCGCTGTTATACTCGTTCGGCGGTTTTGTTATATTTCGATCAGGGGCTTTGTTATACTCGATCAGGGGCCTTTGTTATAATCGTTCAGGGGACTATGTTATACTCGAACAGGGGACCTTGTTATACTCGATCAGGGGACTTTGTTATACTCGATCAGGGACTTTATTTTCGATGAGGACTTTGTTATTCTCGATCATGGGACTTTGTTATACTCGATGAGGCCTTTGCTATATCTCGATGAGGGACTTTGTTCTACTCGATCAGGAATTTGTTTTACTCGATCAGGACTTTGTTATTCTCGATAAGGGGTCTTTGTTATATTCGATCAGGGCTTTGTTATACTTGATGAGGGCTTTGTTATACTCGATCAGGGGACTTTGTTATTCAAGATAGGGGGCTTTGTTATACTCGATCAGGGGCTTTGTTATACTCGATCAGGGACTTTGTTATATTCGATGAGAGGACTTTGTTATACTCGATCATGGGACTTTGTTATACTCGATCAGGGGGCTTTGTTATACTCGATCAGGGGACTTTGTTATTCAAGATAAGGGCTTTGTTTAGGGTTTGTTATACTCGATCAGGGCCTTTGTTATAATCGTTCAGGGGATATGTTATACTCGATCAGGGGACTTTGTTATACTCGATCAGGGGACTTTGTTATACTCGATCAGGGGACTTTTTATTTTCGATGAGGACTTTGTTATTCTCGATCATGGGACTTTGTTATACTCGATGAGGGCCTTTGTTATACTCGATGAGGGACTTTGTTATACTCGATCAGGGAATTTGTTATACTCGATCAGGGGACTTTGTTATATTCGATGAGGGACATTTTATACTCGATCATGGGCTTTGTTATACTCGATGAGGGCCTTTTTGTTATCTCGATCAGGGCCTTTGTTATACTCGATCAGGGGACTTTGTTATAATTGATCAGAGGACTTTGTTAAACTCTATGGGGGGGCTTTGTTATACTCGATCAGGGGACTTTTGTTATACTCTCGGTGAGGACGTTGTTATACTGGATCAGGGGACTTTCTTATACTCGATCAGGGTCCTTTGTTATACTCGTTCAGGGACTTTGTTATACTCGACCGAGGGACTTTGTTATACTTTCGATCCTAGGGCCTTTGTTATATATTTGATCCAGGACTTTTCTATACTCGACCTGGGAACATTGTTATACTCGATCAGGGGACTTTGTTATACTCGATGAGGGGGCTTTGTTATGCTCGATCAGGGAACTTTGTTATACTCGATCAGGGGCGTTTGTTACAATCGTTCAGGGGACTTTGTTATACTCGACCAGGGGACTTTGTTATACTCGATGTGGAGCCTTTGTTATACTTGATCAGGGGGCTTTGTTATACTCGATCAGGGGACTTAGTTATTCTCGATAAGGGGGCCTTTGTTATACTCGATCAGGGGACTTTGTTATACTCGACCAGGGGACTTTGTTATACTCGATCAGGGGCCTTTGTTATACTTCATCAAGGGGCTTTATAATACTCGATCAGGGAACCCTGTTATACTCGATCAGGGGCCTTTGTTATACTCGTTCAGGCGCTTTTGTTATATTCGATCAGGGGGCTTTGTTATACTCGATCAGGGACCTTTGTTATAATCATTCAGGGGACTATGTTAGACTCGAACAGGGGACCTTGTTATACTCGAACAGGGGACTTTGTTATACTCGATAAGGGGACTTTGTTATATTCGATGATGGACTTTGTTATTCTCGATCATGGGACTTTGTTATACTCGATGAGGGGCCTTTGTTATACTCGATGAGGGGACTTTGTTCTACTCGATCAGGGGAATTTGTTATACTCGATAAGGGGACTTTGTTATATTCGATGAGGGGACTTTTTTATACTCGATCATGGGACTTTGTTATACTCGATGAGGGGCCTTTGTTATACTCGATCAGGGGCCTTTGTTATACCCGATCAGGGGACTTTGATATAATCGATCAGAGGACTTTGTTATACTCTATGAGGGGGCTTTGTTATCCTCGATCAGGGAACTTTATTATACTCGGTGAGGGGACTTTGTTATACCGGATCAGGGGACTTTGTTTTACTCGATGAGGGGGCTTTGTTATACTCGATCAAGGGACTTTGTTATACTCGATCAGTGGCCTTTGTTATACTCGATCAGGGGCCTTTGTTATACTCGATCAGAGGACTTTGTTATACTCGACCTGGGACTTTGTTATACTCGATTTGGAGCCTTTCTTATACTTGATCAGGGGGCTTTGTTATACTCGATCAGGGGACTTTGTTATTCTTCATAAGGGGGACTTAGTTATACTCGATCAGGGGGCTTTGTTATACTCGATCAGGGAACATTGTTAAACTCGATCAGGGGCCTTTGTTATAATCGTTCAGGGGACTTTGTTATACTCTACCAGAGGATTTTGTTATACCCGATCTGGAGCCTTTGTTATACTTGATCAGGGGGCTTTGTTATACTCGATCAGGGGACTTAGTTATTCTCGATCAGGGGCCTTTGTTATAATCGTTCAGGGGACTTTGTTATACTTCCCTGATCAGGGGAGCATTTATACTCTGACCAGGGGAGTTGTTATACTCGACGGGGACTTTGTTATACTCGATCAGGGACTTTGTTATACTCGATCTGGGAGTTTCTTATATAATTCTCGCAGGGACATTGTTATACTCGATGAGGGCCTTTGTTAAACTCGATAAGGGCCTTTGTTGTATACTCGATCAGGGACTTTGTTATACTCGATCAGGGGCCTTTGTTATAATCGTTCAGGGGACTTTGTTATACTCGACCAGGGACTTTGTTATACTCGATCTAGGGGCCTTTGTTATACTTGATCAGGGCCTTTGTTATACTCGATCAGAAATTTGTTATACTCGATCAGGGCTTTTGTTATACTCGTTCCGGTGTGCTTTGTTATACTCGACAGAGACTTTGTTATCCTCGATCAAGGGACTTTGTTATACTCGATGAGCGGGCTTTGTTATACTCGATCAGGACTTTGTTATATCTCGATCAGGGGCCTTTGCTATACTCGATCAGGGACTTTGTTATACTCGACCAGGGACTTTGTTATTCTCGATAAGGGGACTTTGTTATACTCGATGAGGGGCTTTGTTATACTCGATCAGGGACTTTGTTTTACTCGATCAGGGGACTTTGTTATACTCGATCAGGGGAGTTTCTTATAATTCTACAGGGACTTGTTGCTTACTCGATGAGGGGCCTTTGTTAAACTCGAAAAGGGGCCTTTGTTATACTCGACAAGGGGACTTTGTTGCTTACTCGATCAGGGGCCTTTGTTATAATCGTTGAGGGGACTTTGTTATACTCGACCAGGGGACTTTGTTATACTCGATCTGGGGCCTTTGTTATACTTGATCAGGGGCCTTTGTTATACTCGATCAGGGAAATTTGTTATACTCGATCAGGGGACTTTGTTATACTCGATCTGGAGCCTTTGTTATACTTGATCAGGGGGCTTTGTTATACTCGATCAGGGGACTTAGTTATTCTCGATAAGGGGGACTTTGTTATACTCAATTAGTGGGCTTTGTTATACTCGATCAGTGAACTTTGTTATACTCGATGAGGGGCCTTTGTTATACTCGATGAGAGGCGTTTGTTATACTATATCAGGGGACTTTGTTATACTCGATCAGGAGAATTTGTTATACTCGATCAGGGGCCTTTGTTATAATCGTTCAGGGGACTTTGTTATACTCGATCAGGGGACTTTGTTATACTCGACCAGGGGAGTTTGTTATACTCGACCAGGGGACTTTGTTATACTCGTCAGGGGCCTTTATTAAACTCGATAGGGGCCTTTGTTCTCGTCAGGGCTTTGTTACATATACTCGATCAGGGGACTTTGTTATACTCCATCAGGGGGCTTTGTTATACTCGATCAGGAAACTTTGTTATACTCGATCAGGGGACTTTGTTATACTCGATCAGGGGACTTTGTTATACTCGATCAGGGGACTTTGTTATACTCGATCAGGAAAGTTTGTTATACTCGATCAGGGGTGTTTCTTATAATTCTACCAGGGGCCTTTGTTTTACTCGATCAGGGGACTTTGTTATACTCGATCTGGGGGAGTTTCTTATAATTCTACCAGGGGACTTTGTTATACTCGATGAGGGGCCTTTGTTAAACTCGATAAGGGGCCTTTGTTATACTCGACCAGGGGACTTTGTTATACTCGATCAGGGGCCTTTGTTATACTCGATCAGGGGACTTTGTTATACTCGACCAGGGAATTTGCTGTTATACTCGATAAGGGGGACTTTGTTATACTCGATGAAAGGGCTTTGTTATACTTGATCAGGGAAATTTTGTTATACTCGATCATGGGCATTTGTTATACTTGATTAGGGGACTTTGTTATACTCGACCAGGGGACTTTGTTATACTCGATGAGGGGCCTTTGTTATACTTGATAAGGGGGCTTTGTTATACTCAATCAGGGGACATTGTTATTCTCGATAAGGGGGACTTTGTTATACTCAATTAGGGAACTTTGTTATACTCGATCAGGGAACTTTGTTATACTCGATCAAGGGCGCTGTTGCCGCATATTCGATGAGGACTTTGTTATTCCTGATCATGGGACTTTGTTATACTCGATGAGGGCTTTGTTATATACTCGATCAGGGCCTTTGTTATACCCGATCAAGGGACTTTGTTATAATTGATCAGAGGACTTTGTTATACTCTATGAGGGGGCTTTGTTATCCTCGATCAGGGAACTTTATTATACTCGGTGAGGGGACATTGTTATACTGGATCAGGGGACTTTGTTTTACTCGATGAGGTGGCTTTGTTATACTCGATCAGGGGATTTTGTTATATTCGATGAGAGGACTTTTTTATACTCGATCATGGAACTTTGTTATACTCGATCAGGGGCCTTTGTTATACTCGATCAGGGGACTTTGTTATACTCGACCAGGGGACTTTGTTATACTCGATCAGGGGCCTTTGTTATACTTGATCAGGGGGCTTTGTATACTCGATCAGGGGACATTGTTATTCTCGATAAGGGGGACTTTGTTATACTCAATTAGGGGACTTTGTTATACTCGATCAGGGGCCTTTGTTATATTCGATGAGGGACTTTGTTATTCTCGATCATGGGACTTTGTTATACTCGATGAGGGGCCTTTGTTATACTCGATCAGGGCCTTTGTTATACCCGATCAAGGGACTTTGTTATAATTGATCAGAGGACTTTGTTATACTCTATGAGGGGGCTTTGTTATACTCGATCAGGGGAGTTTGTTATACTCGATCAGGGGTGTTTCTTATAATTCTACCAGGGGACTTTGTTTTACTCGATTAGGGGACTTTGTTATACTCGATCTGGGGAGTTTCTTATAATTCTACCAGGGGACTTTGTTATACTCGATGAGGGGCCTTTGTTAAACTCGATAAGGGGCCTTTGTTATACTCGGCCAGGGGACTTTGTTATACTCGATCAGGGGGCCTTTGTTATAATCGTTCAGGGGACTTTGTTATACTCGACCAGGGGACTTTGTTATACTCGATCTGGGGCCTTTGTTATACTTGATCAGGGGCCTTTGTTATACTCGATCAGGGAAATTTGTTATACTCGATCAGGGGGCTTTGTTATACTCGTTCCGGTGTCTTTGTTATACTCGACCAGAGGACTTTGTTATCCTCGATCAAGGGACTTTGTTATACTCGATGAGCGGGCTTTGTTATACTCGATCAGGGAACTTTGTTATACTCGATCAGGGGCCTTTGCTATACTCGATCAGGGGATTTTGTTATTCTCGATAAGGGGGACTTTGTTATACTCGATGAGGAGGCTTTGTTAAACTCGATCAGGGAACTTTGTTATACTCAATCAGGGGCCTTTGTTATACTCGATGAGGGGCCTTTGTTATACTCGACCAGGGAAATTTGTTATACTCGATCAGAGGGCTTTGTTATACTCGTTCCGGTGTCTTTGTTATACTCGACCAGAGGACTTTGTTATCCTCGATCAAGGGACTTTGTTATACTCGATGAGCGGGCTTTGTTATACTGGATCAGGGGACATTGTTATAGACTTTTAGGGTCCTTTGTTATACTGGAGCAGGGGCCTTTGTTATACTCGTTCAGGGGACTTTGTTATACTCGAAAAGGGGACTTTGTTATACTCGATCTAGGGCCTTTGTTATACTTGATCAGGGGACTTTGTTATAGTCGACCAGAGGACTTGTCATACTCAATCAGGGGACTTTGTTATACTCGATCAGGGGCTTTGTTATACTCGACCAGGGGACTTTGTATACTCATTGGAGCCTTTGTTATACTTGATCAGAGGCTTTGTTATACTCGATCAGGACATTATTTCTCGATAAGGGGGACTTTGTTATACTCAATTAGGGGACTTTGTTATACTCGATCAGGGAACTTTGTTATACTCGATCAGGGGCCTTTGTTATATTCGATGAGGACTTTGTTATTCGTCGATCATGGGACTTTGTTAAACTCGATCAGGGCGCTGTTATGCTTTATCAGGGCTTTTGTTATACTCGATCAGGGGACTTTGTTGTCTCGATAGAGGTCTTTGTTATATTCGATCAGGGCTTTGTTATACTTGATCAGGGGGCTTTGTTATACTCGATCAGGTGACTTGTTATTCAAGATAAGGGGGGCTTTGTTATACACGATGAGGGGGCTTTGTTATACTCGATCAGGGGACTTTGTTATATTCGATGAGAAGACTTTTTTATACTCGATCATGGGACTTTGTTATACTCGATCAGGGGCCTTTGTTATACTCGATCAGAGGACTTTGTTATACTCGACCAGGGTACTTTGTTATTCTCGATAAGGGGGACTTTGTTATACTTGATCAGGGGCTTTGTTATACTCGATCATCGGACTTTGTTATTCTCGATATGGGGGTCTTTGTTATATTCGATCAGGGGGCTTTGTTATACTTGATCAGGGGGCTTTTTTATACTCGATCAGGGGACTTTGTTATTCAAGATAAGGGGTGCTTTGTTATACACGATCAGGGGGCTTTGTTTTACTCGATCAGGGGACTTTGTTATATTCGATGAGAGGACTTTTTTATACTCGATCATGGAACTTTGTTATACTCGATCAGGGGCCTTTGTTATACTCGATCAGGGGACTTTGTTATACTCGACCAGGGGACTTTGTTATACTCGATCGCAGGCCTTTGTTATACTTGATCAGGGGGCTTTGTTATACTTGATCAGGGGACTTTGTTATTCTATAGATGGGGTTTTGTTATGCTCGATCAGGGGGCTTTGTTATACACTTGATCAGGGGGCTTTGTTATACTCGATCAGGGGACTTTGTTATTCAAGATAAGGGGGGCTTTGTTATAATCGATCTGGGGGCTTTGTTATACTCGATCAGGGGACTTTGTTATATTCGATGAGTGGACTTTTTTATACTCGATCATGGGACTTTGTTATACTCGATCAGGGGCCTTTGTTATACTCGATCAGGGTACTTTGTTATACTCGACCATGGGACTTTGTTATACTCGATCATGGGCCTTTGTTATACTTGATCAGGGGACTTTGTTATACTTGATCAGGGGACTTTGCTATTCTCGATAAGGGGTCTTTGTTGCCTCGATCAGGGGCTTTGTTATACTTGATCAGGAGAAACTTTGTTATACTCGATGAGGTGACTTTGTTATTCTCGATAAGAGGTTCTTTGTTATATACTCGTCAGGGGCTTTGTTATAATCGATCAGGGAACTTTTGTTATACTCGATCAGGGGCCTTTGTTATATACTCGTTCAGGCGACTTTGTTATACTCGACCAGGGGACTTGTTATACTCGATGAGGGGCCTTTGTTAAAGCTCGATCAAGGGACCTTTATTTATACTCGATCAGGGACTTTGTTATACTCGATCAGGGGACTATACTGTATTCTCGATCAGGGGGCTTTGTTATACTCGATCAGGGAACTTTGTTATACTCGATCAGGGGCCTTTGTTATAATCGTTCAGGGGACTTTGTTATACTCAACCAGGGGACTTTGTTATACTCGATTTGGAGCCTTTGTTATACTTGATGAGGGGCTTTGTTATACTCGATCAGGGGACTTAATTATTCTCGATAAGGGGGACTTTGTTATACTCGATGAGGGGGCTTTGTTATACTCGATCAGGGAAATTTTGTTATACTCGATCATGGGCCTTTGTTATACTCGATCAGGGGACTTTGTTATACTCGATCAGGGAACTTTGTTATACTCGATCAGGGGCCTTTGTTATACTCGTTCAGGCGTCTTTGTTATACTCGACCAGGGGACTTTGTTATACTTGATGAGGCGACTTTGTTATACTCGATCAGGAACTTTGTTTATTCTCGATAAGGGGACTTTGATATACTCAATTTGGGGGCTTTGTTATACTCGATCAGGGAACTTTGTTATACTCGATGAGGGGCCTTTGTTATACTTGATCAGAGGCGTTTGTTTTACTCGATCAGGGGACTTTGTTATACTCGATCAGGAGAATTTGTTATACTCGATCAGGGGACTTTGTTATACTCGATCAAGGACTTTGTTATACTAGATCAGGGGACTTTGTTATACTCGACCAGGGTCTTTGTTATATTCGATCTAGGGCCTTTGTTATACTCGATCAGGGGACTTTGTTATACTCGATCAGGGGACTTTGTTATACTCGATCAGGGGCCTTTGTTATACTCGGCAGGAAATTTGTACTCGATCAGGGCTTTGTTATACTCGTTCAGTGTCTTTGTTATATAATCAGAGACTTTGTTATCCTCGATCAAGGACTTTGTTATACTCGATAAGCGAACTGTTTATACTCGATCGGGGACATTGTTATAGAGCTTTTAGGGTCCTTTGTTGCTGGAGCAGGGGCCTTTGTTATACTCGTTCAGGGGACTTTGTTCTCTCGAAGGGGACTTTGTTTTCTCGATCTAGGGCCTTTGTTATACTTGATCAGGGACTTTGTTATAATCGACAGAGGACTTTGTCATATCGATCAGGGCTGACTCATACTCGATCAGGGCTTTGTTATACTCGACCAGGGGACTTTATTTTTACTCTGATCTGGAGCCTTTGTTATACTTGATCAGGGGCTTTGTTATACTCGATCAGGACTTAGTTTTTTCTCGATAAGGGACTTTGTTATACTCGATGAGGCTTTGTTATACTCAGTCAGAACTTTGTATACTCGATCGAGGGGCTTTGCTATACTCGATCAGGGACTTTATTTATACTCGACCAGGACTTTATTAAACTCGATCAGGGCCTTTGTTATACTTTATCAGGGCTTTGTTATACTCGATCAGGGACTTTGATTACTCGATAAGGGTCTTTGTTATATTCGATCAGGGGCTTTGTTATACCGATGGAGGCTTTGTTATACTCGATCAGGTGACTTGTTATTCAAGATAAAGGACTTTGTTATACACGATGAGGGAAGCTTTTTATACTCGATCAGGGGACTTTGTTATATTGATGAGATTTTATACTCGATCATGGGACTTTGTTATACTCGATCAGGGGCTTTGTTATACTCGATCAGAGGACTTTGTTATACTCGTAAGGGTACTTTGTTATTCTCGATAAGGGGACTTTGTTATACTCGATGAGGCTTTGTTATACTCGATTAGGGAACTTTGTTATACTCGATCAAGGCGCTGTTATACTCGATCAGGGGACTTTGTTATACTCGACCAGGGGACTTTGTTATACTCGATCAGGGCCTTTGTTATACTTGATCAGGGGACTTTGTTATACTCGATCAGAAATTTGTTATTCTCTCGATAGGGGTCTTTTGTTATTTATTCGATCAGGGGCTTTGTTATACTCTGATCAGGGCTTTGTTATACTCGATCAGGGGACTTCGTTATTCAAGATAAGGGGCTTTGTTATACACGATCAGGGCTTTGTTATACTCGATCAGGGGACTTTGTTATATTCGATGAGAGGACTTTTTATACTCGATCATGGAACTTTGTTATACTCGATCAGGGCCTTTGTTATACTCGATCAGGGGACTTTGTTATACTCGACCAGGGACTTTGTTATACTCGATCAGGGGCCTTTTTATACTTGATCAGGGGCTTTGTTATACTCGATCAGGGGACATTATTGTTCTCGATAAGGGGACTTTGTTACTCAATTAGGACTTTTGTCATTCGATCAGGGACTGTTATACTCGATCAGGGGACTTTTGTTATATTCGATGAGGACTTTGTTGTCTGGACTTTATTGCTCCTCGATGAGGGCTGTTATACTCGATCAGGGCCTTTGTTACCCGATCAAGGGACTTTGTTATAATTGATCGTAGAGACTTTGTTATACTTTCTATGAGGGGCTTTGTTATCCTCGATCAGGAACTATTATACTCGGTGAGGACATTGTTGTTCTGGATCAGGACTGTTTTACTTGATGAGGGCTTTATTACTTTCGATGAAAGCTTTGTTATATTCTGATGAGGACTTTTTACTTACTCGATTAGCAGTTTGTTTATACTCGATCAGAGCCTTTGTTATACTCTGATCGGGGACTGTTATACTCGACCAGGGTTTTGTTATACCGATGAGGGAGGGCTGTTATACTTGATCAGGGCTTTGTATACTGATCAGGGACATTATTATTCTCGATAGGGGCTGTTATACTCGTTAGGGGACTTTATTTATACTCGATCAGGGCGCTTTTATTTCTGATGAGGAACTTTTGTTATTCTCTGAGTCAGGAGGACTTTGTTACTCGATGAGGGGCCTTTGTTATACTCGATCAGGGCGCTTTGTTATACCGATCAAGGAGACTTTGTTATAATTGATCAGAACTTTATTATACTCTATGAGGGCTTTGTTTCCTATTCAATTCAGGAACTTTATTACTCTCAGTGAGGACTTGTTATACTGGATCAGGGGACTTTGTTTTTTTCTCGATGAGGGGCTTTGTTATATATCAATCAGGGACTTTATTGTTTTACTCGATCAGGGCCTTTCTTATACTCGATCAGGGCGCTGTTATGCTCGATCAGGAGACTTTGTTATGCTCGATCTGGACTTTTTATACTCGATTTGGGTTTTTTTATACTTGATCAAGGGACTTTGTTATACTCGATCGGGGACTTTGTTATTCTGTCAGGGGACTTTGTTATACTCGATGAGGGCTTTGTTATACTCGATCAGGAGCTTTGTTATACTTTCAGTCAGGGGTCTTTCTTTATGTACTCATTCAGGACTTATTCTAAATAAAGTTTTGTTATACTCGACAGGAGGACTTTTTTATACTCGATCAGAGACTTTATTTTGCTCGATCCAGGAGGACTTTATTATACTCTGATCTGGGACTTTATTTATACTCGACGAAGTTTTGTTATACTCAATAAAGGGGCTTTATTATACTCGATGAGGAGGCTTTAATTATACTCAATCGAGGGCTTTGTTGCTCAGTAATGGCTTTGATATGCTCTTTTAAAGGCTTTATTTATGCTCGGTCATGAGAGCTGTTAACTCGATCAAAGAGGCTTTATTTTTCTCGATGCGAGGGACTTGTTATACTCGATCAGGGACTTCTATTATACTCGGAGTTTTTGTATGCTCGATCAGTGGTCATTTTATACCGATCAGAGACCTTTTTTACTCGATCAGGGGCTTTGTTAACTTCTGATCAGGGACTTTTTTTATACTTAGTTGATCAAGGAGACTTGTTATGCTCGATCAGGGACTTTGTTATTCTCGATCAGAGGGCTTTGTTATCTCGTTGAAGGGACTTTGTTATACTCAATCGATAGGACTTTATTATACTCGATGGAGCCTTTTTGCGTGCTGGATGAGGGGACTTTATTATACTCGATCAGGACTTTGTTGCTCTGATCAGGGACTTTGTTGCTTGTTCGATGAAATTACTTACCTACTCGGTGTGGGACTTTATTTCAATGAAAACGCTTTTATACTCGATGAAGATTTGTTTATTCTCGATCAGGGACTTTATTATATTCAATCAGAGGACTTTGTTACCTTCGATCGGGGACTTTGTTGTATCTCGACAGGGAGTTTGTTATGCTCTGTTCGTGGGACTTTGTTATATAATCGGGACTTTGTTATATGTGGAGGACTTTGTTATACTTCGATCAAGGACTTTATTCATCCCGATCAGAGGACCTTTGATCTCGATCGAGGGACTTTGTTATACTCGATCAGGAACTTTTATGTACTCGATCAAGGGACTTTGTTATACTCAATCAGGAGTCGTTTTATACTCGATTGAGGACTGTTATACTCGAATGAGAGGACTTTGTTACACTTTGATTGAGTCAGTCTGTTGTCTCGTCAGGGGACTTTGTTTACTCGTCAGGGCTTTGTAGTCTCGATCAGGTGACTTTGTTATCTCGATTAGAGCTGTTATACTCGATGAGGGGCTTGTTGTAATTATTAGTGGACTTTGTATACTCCGATGGAAGTGTATACTGATGGCTTTGTTCTTTCGTTCTTGGACTGTTATATTCGATGGGGGGACTTTTTTGTCTTTCGGTATGGGCTTTTTTTATGCTGTGAGGGTGCTTTTTATACTCGGTAGGGGACTGTTATACTGATTGAGGGACTTTTGTTATCTCTCGATCATGGTTGTTGCTCGGTAGGGAACTTTGTTATATTCGATGGGGGACTTTGTTATACTCTGTCAAGGGACTTTTAATCTTTCAGTGAGGGGGCTTTGTTATACTCGATCATGGGGCTTTGTTATTCGTGGAACGCTGTTATATGATCATGAACTTTGTTATACTCAGTCGGGGACTTTGTTATGCTGATCAGGGACTTTATTTATATTCATTGAGGGGACTTTTGTTATATAAATCATGGGACTTTATTCATATTGATGAGGACTCTGATTTACTCTCAATCAGGTGACTTTTATTTATACTCAATCAAAAGGGGACTTTGTTATATTCGATGAGTTGACTTTTGTTATACTCAATCATTGGACATGTATATAAATAAAACGCTATTATATACTCGATGAGGGGACTGTTCTATGATCAAGGACTTTGTTATACTCGATCCAGGGGACTTTGTTATATATTCGATGAGGAACTTTGTTTATACTCATTCATAGGACTTTCTTATACTCGATCAGGGGAAAAGCTTTATTTATACTCGATCAGGGGACTTTTGTTATCACCTCAAAGTGGGGGACTTTTATTTTACTCCGATCGAGGAGACTTTGTTAGCCTCAGTCAGAGGCCTTTATTTACTACTCGATCGGACTTTGTTATTCTCGATCATAGGACTTTCGCTTCGAATGGGGCCTTTATTGCTTTCTCATTGAGACTTTATTACTGCTCGATCATGAGGGACTTATTATACTCGATCAGGGTGACATTATTTATATTCAGTGAGGACTGTTATACTTGATCATGGAACTTTGTTATACTCGATCAGGGCCTTTGTTATACTCGATCAGGGCCTTTGTTCGCCTCGATAAGAGACTTTATTCTCGATCGAGGACTTTGTTATATTCGAGTGAGGGACTTTGGCCCACTCTCGATGGCGGACTTTGTTGCACTCGATGAGGGCCTTTGTTACTCTCGATCAGAGGACTTTGAACCTACTCGATCAGGGGACTTTTATTTATTGTTGTTATCTCGATCAGGGACTTTGTTATACTCGATCTGGGGCCTTTGTTGCTGTTCTGATCTGCAGGAACTTTATTCTCTACTCGATCAGGGGACTTTGTTATGATATCGATGAGGGGACTTTGTTATACTCGATCATTGGACTTTGTTACTTTCTTTCGATCAGGGCCTTTGTTATACTCGATCAAGGGTAGCTGGTATATTCTGATCAGGAACTTTGTTATACTCGATCAGGGGACTTTGTTATACTTTTCGATGAGGCCTTTAATTGGCATCTCGATCCAGAGGCCCTTTGTTATACTCGATCAGAGAGGACTTTGTTCACCTCGATCAGGGGACTTTGTTACACACTCGATTAGGGCAGTCGTTATCTCGAGGAGAACTCTGTTATACTCGTCAGAGACTGTTATACTCAGTCAGGGGACTTTGTTCTCTCAACCAGGGGACTGTTGCTTCACTCGATGAGGGGCCTTTGTTAAACTCGATCCGAGGAGCGCTGTTATGCTCCAATCAAGGGGACTTTATTCTGCATCTCAATCAGGGACTTTGGCTTGCACTCGATTGAGCGTCTGTTGTATATCAAAGAGGGGCCTTTGTTACATACTCAGTAGAGGGCTTTGTTATTTTGAAAAATTAGCCTTTGTTATACTCTTTCGAGAGCCTTTGTTATACTGGAACGAGCCTTTGTTAAAACTTCGATCCAAGAGGCTGTTATTCTCGATTGAGGGACTTTTATTAAACTGATGAGAGACTTTGTTATGCTCGATCAGGGGGTTTTGCAGTGCTCTGCTGGTCGGTGGCCATTTTACGATCAGGGCCTTTGCTTCCTCGATCAGGGGCTTTATTTATACTCTGATCAGGGACTTTGTTATAATCGACCAGAGTCTTTGTTATACTCGATCAGGGCCCTTTTGTTATACTTGATCAGGGGAACTTTGGCCCTTACTCAGTCAGAACTTTGTTATTCTCGATCAGGGGACTTTAATTTACATACTCGATAAAGAGACTTTGTTATACTCGATCATGAGGACTTTGTTGCATACTCTGATAAGGGGGCCTTTGTTATACTGGATGAGGACTCTGTTATACTCGATCAGAGGACTTTGGTATACTCGATCAAGAGGACTTTGTATATTCGATGAGGGACTTTGTTATATACTCGATCATGGGACTTTATTCTATCTCTCTGATGAGGGACGCACATTATGCCGATGGGACTTTCTATTATGCTCGATCAGGGAACTTTGGTATATGATCTGAGGGACTTTGTTGTATTCGATGAGGGACTTTTGTTATGCTCGTCATAGGACTTCTTTACTCTCACGATGAAAGGCCTTTGTTATGCTAGTGAGACTTTAATTTCTATACTCGATCAGGGGACTTTGTTATATCTCAATCAGGATTTTGTTATATTCAATCAGGGACTTTATGCTCACCTCTATTAAGGGGTTTATTATCACTCGTCAGGACTTTATTATACTCAATCAAGAGTTTCGTTATACTCAGTAGAAGGACTTTGTTGCACTCAATCAGGGGACTTTGTTAGCTCGATCAGGGCCTTTGTTATACTCGATCGAGGACTTTGTTGCTCTCGATCGAACTTTAGAAATCTCGATCGGGCATGGTACAGAAAACTCGATCGAAGACGCTTTGTTATTCTCTTACTCTGATAAAGGACTTACAATTATACTCTAAATCAAGGGACTTTATTTACCTCGAACCAAGACTGATCTTATACTCGACCAGGGGACTCTGTAGCATACCGATCGCGGGACTTTATACTTTCGATCAGGTGCTAAGTCTCAAAAAGTGGCGCTGTTATACCTGTTAGGGGACTTTCTTCCACCGATCAGCGGACTCTATAATGGCCTGATCAGGGCCTTTGATACCGATCAGGAACTTTTGTTGCTCACTCTGATCAGGGGACTTTGTTGTATTCGATGAGGACTTTGTTGCATAATGATCATGGACTTTGCCGATGAGGGCCTTTCATTTATACTCGATGAGGGCTTTGCTCTGCTCGATTGGGGACTTTTGTTATACCGATCAGGGCGCCCGTTACTCACCGATCAGGGGCCTTTATTGCTTTTCAATCAGGAACTTTGTTATATTCGATCGGGGACTTTGTTCGCGCTGTTCATTGAAGAGGACTTTGGTATGCTCGATCATAGGACTTTATTGCTCCGATAGAGACCTTTGTATACTCGTCATGGACTTTATTATATACAATCGAGGACTTTTTATTTACACACTTTCGATGAGGGCTTTTACTTTATAAATTCGGGGACTTTTGTTATACTCAATCTGAGAGACTGTTATATTCTGATGAGGACATTGTATATACTCGTCATCATTTTTGTTATACCTCGATCAAGGCCTTTATTATAATCGATCTGGTGCTTTGTTATACTCGTGCAGGGGTCACTGTTATACTCGATGGGGAGCGCTGCTTACTGGTTATTGATCAGGAAACTGTTACTCTCGATGAGGGGACTTTGCTTACTCTTCTTCGTCCAGAAGGCTTTGGCTCACTCGATGTGAGCTTTATTACTACTCGATCAGGGGCCTTTGTTATACTCGTTCGAAGCGCCTTTGTTATATTCGATGAAGACATTGCTACTCGACCGGACTTTGTTTACTGCACCGATCTTGGGCTTTTGTTAAAACTCGATCGGGGCGCCGTTATATAATCAGGGGCCTTTGATATGCACGATCAGAACTTTATTGATATCGATCAGGGACTTTACTTGTTCTCGATCCAGAGGACTTTGTTATATATTCAGTCCAGGGGCTTTGTTATACTCGATCAGGAACTGTTATACTCGATCAGGGGCCTTTGTTATACTTGTTCAGGGCGCCTTTGTTGCTGTTCGTCAAGGGCCTTCCAGCCTCGACCAAAGACTTTATTCTCGATCATGGGCTTTTATTAAACTCGATCAGGAGACGCTGTTATACTCAATCACTGGGGCCAGCACGATATACGATCAGGGTCTTTGTTTTTACTTTCGATCAAGAGACTTTGTTTATACTCCTGATCAGAGACTTTATTCTTTGTTGATCAGGGGACTTTATTACACTCCGATGGGGCGGCCCTGTTATACTCGAGGAGGAGACTTTGTTATGTACTCGATCAAGGACTTTGTTTATTACATGAAAAGTGGCCTTTGTTGTCTCTTTGAGGGCTTTGTTATACTCAGACATTTTGGGGCATGGCCTATTAAAGCTCGATCAAAGAACTTTGTTATTCTCGATTAGGGACTTTGTTAAACTCGATGAGGGAACTTTGTTATATATTGTAACTTA